>NC_092158.1:15619611-15719611 GCF_045791955.1 Oncorhynchus clarkii lewisi | reverse complement strand
AATGTCAGGAATTGTGAAAAACTAAGTTTAAATGTATTTGACTAAGGTGTATGTAAACTTCCGACTTCAACTGTATTATTTTGAATATAATGTTTACTGTTCATTTCTGAATGTTCATTTTATTTTTTTCATACACCTGTTTTTGCCAATAAAGCCCGTTTTAAATTGAGATTGAGAGAGCACCTGCTTGAGAACACCTGCGTGTTTGCACCTGCGTGAGAGCACCTGCTCCAGGGCTGTATGCCACAGCTCACAGACAGGGTGACAGAAGGCTGGGGCAGCTAGGTACCCTCAGCTACCCATAACCCCCCTCTCTCTCTGGGCCCTGATGCCACTTCCCGCCCAACCCTTGGCAGGCTAAGCCACGTGCATCGTGATCCCAATTACAGAGGGGTGATAAATATAGTCGTGTCACGACGCGGGAAAGTCACCGGCTGAGAGACAGGCAAAGCAGGCCCGGAGAAACAATGGTGAAGGTTACAGTGTTGTTTTCTTAGTTGCCATTCGCTGGTGTTGTCTGAACTGTAGTGTTTTCAAGGGTTGGCTGAGCCTGACAGGGGCCCTGCAGGAGACAGGTGAGACAGGTCTTCAGGTCCTCTCCCCTAAGCCTGGAGACCAAAGGTGGCCCAACGTCACATTATGAGAGACGGACCCCATGTCATCAACGCGACCTCAGGAAGAGATACTGGTGCATCCTGGTGGTGGGGTGTGTGTGTGTGGGGGGGGGGAGTGGATCACTGCAGGCTGACAGAGGCTAAACTCACTGGTCCAACACTCCTCACTGCAGCAAAATACAGCCAGATCTGGGTTCAAATCCTATTCGCTAACTTTCAACTTTTGTAGCCTACAGTACATATCTATGGGTGTGCTGCAGAGCCAAGGGGAAAACAAAGTATTGTTGCAGCACAGCACAGCCAGGAGCTTCAATGCAGGGTGTGAATTACTGTACATGAATGGCAGTAAGAGCGAATGCTATGGTGGATTATACAGAATTAGCTAGACATCAGTAAGAGTGGTAAAACTACACATTAGAATGGAAGTAGTTGTCACTACATTGTAAATATAGTTAAGTGTGACAATTATAGGGTGGAAATCTCAAGTGATTAATATGGAGCAGAATGTTAATCCTAATGTTGATTACGATCTAAAGATAATCATTCTGTTCGTATTGTATAGGAGCGGCATAATCATGTCTCTGTTTCTTATTGTCTAAGGTGAGGTGGCTATGCACCTGATTGACCTGGTTATTTTCTCTGTTCCTGAGCTACTTCGCCTCTCGATAAATTCCGGTAGCTAGCTAACAGAGAGAGAGAGAGTGGACTAAAATCACTCCATTATAAATGATTCAATTCCCCTCTCCAGGGCTAAGCTACCAGCTTTGTGCTATTGCCTTACTCCCTTTGTCGTGCACACACACACAAACACGTGTCTTGAGGTAATGGAGTGTGCAGGTAGCCTGCCTGATGTGCACTGGCACTGTCATTTCATTTATACAAAATGCACTGTTTATGCCCCGTTTATTTATCACAAGATCACTTTCAACACCCCTGCCTGAAGCTGAGGTTCCACACAGAGCATAGGGCCATTGAGGGAACTAAAAGCAGTGTTTTCCCTCCAGCTTCCACAAACGCACAAAGGCAGGCGTGAGCAGGCAGACACACACACACACACACACACAAGCCTCAAAAATTAACTCGCTCTCTCCCCCTGTGTCTAGCTCTCAAACACTCTCTCACACACACACCTCGCCAAGGGAGAGACTTTTTACTTTTCACTTTCTTCATCCCCCCGATAGCAGCAGAGCAACAGCACCACACACACAGGTATTCATATTCACAGAGTGGGGGGGGGTGGTTGAATAGAACCCCAAGATGTGGTTGATTAGAATATTACCTAGTCAACAGGCTTTCCTCTGTATTCGGTCAACCACATCTTGGGGCCAGGTTTCTGGACCGAGATTAAGCTTTCCCCTGGAATGATAAACACGCTGAAAATGTCCATTAAAAACCAATAGAGTTGATTGACACACTGGAGATCCCTATCAAAATCCGTCAGTTTATACTAGAGATATGTGACAGAGCTACAGTCCAGCGGTGTTTGTCAGAACATGAGACTTCTTTGCATGAAAACGTCAGAACGGTTTCACCTATAAACTACCATTCAATAAAAAGGGGAGACTCTCATGAACGGTTTCACCTATAAACTACCATTCAATAAAAAGGGGAGACTCTCACGAACGGTTTCACCTATAAACTACCATTCAATAAAAAGGGGAGACTCTCACGAACGGTTTCACCTATAAACTACCATTCAATAAAAAGGGGAGACTCACGAACGGTTTCACCTATAAACTACCATTCAATAAAAAGGGGAGACTCTCACGAACGGTTTCACCTATAAACTACCATTCAATAAAAAGGGGAGACTCTCACGAACGGTTTCACCTATAAACTACCATTCAATAAAAAGGGGAGACTCTCACGAACGGTTTCACCTATAAACTACCATTCAATAAAAAGGGGAGACTCTCACGAACGGTTTCACCTATAAACTACCATTCAATAAAAAGGGGAGACTCACGAACGGTTTCACCTATAAACTACCATTCAATAAAAAGGGGAGACTCTCACGAACGGTTTCACCTATAAACTACCATTCAATAAAAAGGGGAGACTCTCACGAACGGTTTCACCTATAAACTACCATTCAATAAAAAGGGGAGACTCTCACGAACGGTTTCACCTATAAACTACCATTCAATAAAAAGGGGAGACTCTCACGAACGGTTTCACCTATAAACTACCATTCAATAAAAAGGGGAGACTCTCACGAACGGTTTCACCTATAAACTACCATTCAATAAAAAGGGGAGACTCTCACGAACGGTTTCACCTATAAACTACCATTCAATAAAAAGGGGAGACTCTCACGAACGGTTTCACCTATAAACTACCATTCAATAAAAAGGGGAGACTCTCACGAACACGACGATGTTCTCCTTTTTGCTCACGGGACTTGTCTGAAGGTAACAAGTACTGCTTTATTTAACCCTTAGATTTTTTGGTGGGTTTGAAATTGACTCAACCATTTTTTTGGGGGGTTGGTTGACTCATTTTTTTTTCTTGGGGAGGGGGGGGGGGTCTGTCTCTTTCCTTTTTTCCTTCCTGTCTGTCTGTTTCTCTACAACTGACACGCATACACACACGCGCCTGCAGATGTAATATGTTCCACTGAAATGAGAAGAAAGCTGGACACACACACCCTAACTTTAGACCACAATAACATCGGAAATGGAGTCACAAGATGAAAACGTTATTTCCGCTAGCTGTGAATGTTTTAGCTATGCGATTCTGTCCAGTCAAAAACTGAAAATGAATAACCCCAAATCCTCTTCTTTTTACCAAGAACAAATTCTTATTTACAATGACAGCAGGTTAACAGCCTTGTTCAGGGGCAGAGCAACAGGTTTTTAGCTTGTCAGCTCAGGGATTTGATCAAGCAACCTTTGGGTTACTGGCCCAACACACTAACAACCAGGCTACCTGCTGCACCTCTATGGCTACCTGTGGCGTGTAACTAACCCGATAAGGAATCCTGTAGCAAACACACCACTATATCAGGTTTTCATCTGGAGTGGTACATGAAAATACACAGTGTATTGTCCTCTTTGCATTGTATTTTGATCCCATTCTGGTCCCATGTGGATCAGTTGGTAGGGCATGGATTCGATTCCCATGGAGGACCAGTACGAATGAAAATGTATGCACTCACTACTGTAAATCTCTGCATCACCACCAAGGGTTGGTGGCTATAAGGACAGTGATATGGCTTGTTTGCAGTGCAGGGAGCGCATTCTTTCCAATACAACACAGTCTGAATACGCCAATCAACTATACAACTAAACTCATTTAAAAAGGGAATCTCAAAGTTCAAAGCATCTGCTTCAAGTGAGCCATAAAGTCTCCAGACCATCAGAGACAGAAGCAGATCCAAATTAAATAATAGGATCAGGTCCAGATATTCAATTAAAACCAGTGAAGCAGGAGAAATGTGTCTCTCTGACGACGAGCTACAACCAGTACAGACAGATTGTTTGCTGAGACTGTGTGAATTTGTATGTGCGTGTGCTTGTGCGCGTGTGGTCACAAGGAGAGTTGATAATTGTCACAATAATCGTGTTCCTATTTGAGCGTGGAGAAAGCCGACAGTAAAACATTAGCTCCGCTCCTCATGAGTGGCTTTGACTCGCTGTCTCTCACATATCAGATACAATCTGAAAAAGATGGCCGGCAAGAACTACGGCGAAGATGAAGATTACAATGTCTCCATCCCAAACTGCACCCCATTCCCTAGATAGTACCCGGGCCAGGGCCCGTGGTCAAAAGTAGTTTACTACAGAATATAGGGGAAAGGGAGCCATTTGGAATGCACCCAATAACAATACTGATAGATGGTGATGACAGTGGTGATGATAAGAATGAAAATGGAAGATGAAAGTGATGATGACTTTGATGATAATGGCCGTAACAAAGATGACAATATAAGAGGAATGCGATGGGAGACCAAACAGTGAGCCATTTAAAATCAAGGAGAAACGAGAGAAGAGAGCGGCATTAGAAAAACAAACCTTGCCCTCTAAACTAAAAACTACAGCATAGAGTTGACAGGGCAGCAGCAGCAATGCAGCAGCAATAATAGAATTGTAACAAATCAGTCTCTGCAGGGAACATCATATTGGTTATTTCCAAACCACGGCCTCCACTGAACAATACGTCTACATTTCATATAGGACCAATCTTTCTGCTGCTGATTCCTCATCTCTGGGTCTCCACAGGGTGGTGTAATATCCCCCTTTCACTTCGCACTGTTGTATTATCAAAATAGCACACCTTACCTCAGAAAAGTTTTCACTTCATATAAAAGGTAGATGTGAAAACAATCAAGAAAAGTGTCGGGGAAGATCTAAAGAGATTTCAGAGATAAGCGTTCGAGAGACAAGCAAACAATGCACATAGACTTCTCTCTACCAGGTAACGCAGTGGATAAGGGCATTGGGCCAGTAACTGAAAGGTTGCTGGTTCAAATGCCTGAGCAGACTAGGTGAAAAAAATCTGCTGATATGGCCTTGAGAATGACATGTAACCCTAATTGCTCCTGCTCTGTATGTTGCTCTTGTTAAGAAAGTCTGCTAAAGGACTTCAATGTAAAATGTACTCAACACTGCATTACATGAAGTTACACAGGCAGCAGGTAGCCTAGTGGTCAAGAGGTAGGTCCAGTAACTGAAAAGTTGCTGGTTTGAATCTCCGAGCAAGGCACTTAACCCTAATTCCTCCTGTAAGTTGCTCTGGATAAGAGTGTCTCCTAAAAATGACTCAAAATTAAGTTAAATCGGGAGCTTTCATTATACCATTAGTTCATCCAATAATCCACACACCCAGGTTGTCCTTGTACCAGTTATATCTGGCTAAGTTTGTGTGTGAACTGAGGAAGATATAGCATTAGGAACATTTTGACACTGACACTCGGTTATCCAGAGATTCATGGAATCAGGAGGGAATAAACAGGAAATCGGAGAATCCTTCAACCAGGATTTCTGGAAAACATGGGCATTTTGGGAATGTTGTGCAACCCTAGCAACGATCCTATCAGGGAATGGTTTTTTGTACTGACCTGTCGATGATTCCACACATGTCGATTTGGAGATCGCTGTAGTTTCCTATCAGCATCTGTTGTACCTTGATGAGATCCACAGCATTGTTATCCACATGGATGTGTCTCATACAGCCTTGGAACACGTTGAAGGGGTTTCTGCACTCCTGGTTATTCTCACTGTCCGGGCAACCTGTATTAGACCAAACGACAGCCATAAATCAACGCCCATTTACAAGTAGGCATTACAAAAGACAGGTGGTCAATAAAAACAGGCCAAAGCCATTGCCTCATGATAAAGGATTACAAAGATATGTTGTATCTCATATAGTAGCGAAGAAGAGTACAGCTTGTATATTCAGAGGACAGCTTGTATATTCAGGGTAATATAAGAAGAATATTCAGAGCACAGCTTGTATATTCAGAGGACAGCTTGTATATTCAGGGTATACAATATCAGAAGAATATTCAGAGCACAGCTTGTATATTCAGAGGACAGCTTGTATGTTCAGAGGACAGCTTGTATATTCAGAGGACAGCTTGTATAGTCAGAGTATAGCTTGATTATTCAGAGTATAGCTTGTATTTTCATAGTATAGCTTGTACAGTATATACACTGAGTATACAAAATATCAAGCATTAGGAACACATTCCTAATATTGAGTTGTACCTCCCCCCTTTTCCCCTCAGAACAGCCTCAATTTGTCGGGGCATGGACTCTACAAGGTGTCGAAAGCGTTTCACAGGGATGCTTCCCCATGTTGACTCCAATGCTTCCCACAGTTGTGTCAAGTTGGCTGGATGTCCTTTTTTGGTGGACCATTCATGATACACACGGGAAACTGTTGAGTGTGAAAAACCCAGCAGCGTTGCAGTTCTTGACAGAAACCGGTGCACTTGACACCTACTACCGTTCAAAGGCATTTCAAATTTTTGTCTTGCCCATTCACCCTCTGAATGGGAAAAGCATATGCTCCGAGTGGCGCAGTTGTCTAAGGCATTGCATCTCAGTGCTAGAGGTGTCACTGCAGACCCTAGTTCGATCCCAGGCTGTATTACAACTGGTAGTGATCGGGGGTCCCATAGGGTGGTGCACAATTGCCCCACTGTTGCCCAGGTTGTGGAAGGGGTAGGCCGTCATTGTAAAATAAGAATTTCTTCTTAACTGACTTGCCTAGTTAAATAGAAATAAAATGAATTCTCAAATCTTACAAATACTTCTTTAACCTCTCTCCTCCCTTTCATCTATAGGTGAGATCAATAAGAGATAATAGTTTTCACCGGGATTCACCTATGCCAGCGAAAGTGTAAAAAATGTGGAAAAAGTCAATGGGTCTTGTGCAAGACACGTAACCCTAATTGCTCCTGCTCTGTATGTTGCTCTGGTTACGAAAGTCTGCTAAAGGACTTCAATGTATAATGTACCAAACTCAACACCGAAGTTACATGAAGTTACACAGGCAGCAGGTAGCCTAGCGGTCAAGAGGTAGGTCCAGAAACTGAAAAGTTGCTGGTTCGAATCTCCGAGCAAGGCACTTAACCCTAATTGCTCCTGTAAGCCGCTCTAGATAAGATAATTTCTTAAAAATGACTCAAAATTAAGTTAAATCAGGAGCTTTCATAATACCATTAGTTCATCCAATAGTCCACACACCCAGGTTGTCCTTGTACCAGTTATATCTGGCTAAGTTTGTGTGTGAACTGAGGAAGATATAGCATTAGTGACACTGACACTCGGTTATCCAGAAATTCCTGTTACGAGATTCCTGGAATCAGGAGGGAATAAACAGGAAATCTGAGAATTCTTCAACCAGGATTACTGTAAAACATGGGAATTTAGGGAATGTTGTGCAACCCTAGTAACAATCCTATCAGGGAATGGTGTTTTGTACTGACCTGTCGATGATTCCACACATGTCGATTTGGAGATCGCTGTAATATCGATCTCCAAATCGATATACAGTTCCGAATGCATTGTATATTCAGAGTATAGGTTGTATATTCCAGAGTGAAGGCCAAGTGTTGAACACGGGAGATTTTCTAAGCATAACTGTTATTCTGCTTGATTTCCAGTGTGTGTGGGCTGTGGACACAGAGCTGGTGCTGCCTGGCTCTCTGCTAAAGGTAGTTAAATGACGTGACAAGGCTTCCAAAAAGATTTTGCTGAGGGGAAGAAGGGAGAGGGGGACAGAGAGACAAACACAGAATCCAAACAGAGAAACAATGCTCTGAGGGAAGCTAAAGCGGAGGAGGAGAGTTCCTGCAGTCTGGTTAAGAAGCTCTATGCTTCTCTGCACTAAGCCCTGAGATCAAACGCTACTGGTCCAAAACAAATCTTGATACACATATGCACCAACAGTTACCCTTGACTATCTAACTGCAATTAGGATTAGTCTCTGGAAAGCCAAGTAGTATTTATGATTACGGCGAAGAGTTTTTCCTGGTCATGTGACACAGTCAGAAAAAAACCTGAGGTCCAATGTACACTAAGTGCACAAAACATTAGGAACACCTGCTCTTTCCATGACATAGACTGACCAGGTGAATCCAGGTGAAAGCTATGGTCCCTTATTGATGTCACCTGTTAAATCCACTTCAACCAGTGTAGATGAAGGAGAGGAGACATGTTAAAGAAGGTTTCTTAAGCCTTGAGACAATTGAGACATGCATTGTGTATGTGTGCCGTTCAGATGGTGAATGGGCAAGACAAAATATTTAAGTGCCTTTGAACAGGGTATGGTAGTAGGTGCCAGGCGCAGCGGTTTGAGTACGTCAAGAACTGTAACGCTGCTGGGTTTTTCACACTCAACAGTTTCCTTTGTGTATCAAGAATTGTCCACCACTCAAAGGATAACTTGACACAACTGTGAGAGGCATTAGAGTCAACATGGGCCAGCATCCCTGTGGAACACTTTCGACACCTTGTAGTCCATGGCCAGACAAATTGAGGCTGTTCTGAGGGCAAAAGAGGGTGCAACTCAATATTAGGAAGGTGTTCCTAATGTTTTGTACACTCAGTATATGATGCATGTTGTTTTCTCTCACCTCCAAAGAAGAGGTTATTTCCTGATACCACGGGGAAAGATGGGCTGGCATGAGCCGTGGAGTCTTCCTCTTTATCCACAGTGATGGTTAGATGACCTCTCCTTGCAGTTAGATCTATTGAATGCCACTGGCCATCATTCAGACCAAATCCTATGGACAGAAAGGAAACAAGAGTGCATTAGCTACCTATAATATAGGACATTATCCTGCTCAACTCAATATTTTGCATAACAGTCTTAGGGTACAATAAGGATGTTTTTGTTTTTCCAGTGATTAGCTATTTAGGGTAATGAGATTGTGTTATTCTCATAGATCAAAACTTCACAAAACAACAACCGTATGTTACTGTTGATCTGACCTGCAGTTACGTCCACTAGGATTGTGTATCCTCCAGCCTTGTGTACCTGCAGCCTGACTCTGGCCTCACTCAGGTAGAGCCACAGGCTTCCCGCCTGCTGCTGGAGGTCAAAGGTTAACAGAAGGCCCGCTCTATTCCAGGTCCGGAACTGCAGGCTGATCGCCACGCCAACCGCTGCCACGGCAACCCCACCGCCATCTCTCTGCTGCTGCGCTGCCCCTGGCAACTGGAGAAAACTCTGCGCGCCGGCGAACGTCACGGGGACAGAGACTGGCTCAGCACATGTAAAGGTCACATTTCCCTAAAAAAAAAGTGTGTATATATATATATATATACGTATATAGATATGTGTAATGTAATGGGAAAAACCTAAATATTAATTAGTCCTCAGCAAGAAGGTGAAATCAAGCTAAGGGACATCTGACCTGAGTCTATTGCGAATGGCATTCGAAGAGATACATCTAATCAGCAAAATGTCCAGCAGGAGGACATTCATAATACATATCATAATGAGAGTCCTCAACCTTATAGGGATCTGAGGTATATGATCTCAGGACATTAGCAGAGCAAACAAAGACGATTGCTGTCATGCTAGCCAGGTTAAACCAGACTGAATTCTGCACTCAACCATTGTTTTGCTTCAATGAAACAATGGTGAGTCCAGCATTCAGTCTGGTTTAAGCTAGTAATAACATGGACCATCTTAATCAGGCTAGTCAAATGCAACTTTCTGAAGTTATGACTGAAATCATACCGTGTGTCTGTCTGGGAGTAGGGTCTAGCCATCTAATGTGTTAACCATTGTTGTTGGATGGTGGTTGTATAGTAATGATGGTTTCATGGTCTGCTGCTGGGCGAAAATTGTGTATTGCAGTACTGTCTAGCTCAAAGTGATATCACAGCAGTATCTTTAGTATGACAAGTATGACTGTCACGCCCTGACCTTAGAGATCTTTATGTATTCTCTATGTTTGGTTAGGTCACGGTGTGACTCAGGTGGGAGAATCTATTTTTTCTATTTCTTTGTTGTTTTTGCCGAGTGTGGTTACAAATCAGAGGCAGCTGTCTATCGTTGTCTCTGATTGGGGATCATATATAAGTTGTCATTTTCCGTTTGTGTTTTGTGGGGTGTTGTTTTCCGTTTAGTATAATGTGCCCGACGGAACTGTTCGCTTTTGGTTTTGTAGTCGTTATTTTTGTTTGAGTGATTCTTGACAAAGATCATGAACACTTTCCATGCTGCGCTTTGGTCCACTCTTCCTTACGACGACGAGCGTTACAATTACATTGTTGTACAGTAACTACAACAGGGAAAAAGTTGTTTGCAGCAACAGTGAAATTGATATACTGCAACAGTGTGCTTACAGTATGCTACTGTAGTGAGGAGAAACTTTAACCACTGAAAAAGAACAAAGAAATATGTCCTCAAAGTATACTCCAGAGACTGACGTCACTTTCATTTCCCTAGCATATTTATTACATTTAAACAAGTGGTCATATCTCATTTCTGGCTACTGGTATTCTCTGTGTTAGATGTGTGGGTGTTTATTCATTTCAGTTTTCCCGCATTAATTATTTCTGCTTATTCCTCCATTCGCTACTTCATTTTGGAGCAGTTAAGGTAATCATTTACAAGACGGTAAAATGTGTTTAGGAGAGAGCTAAACACCATCTAGAGGGATTCAGACTCTCTGTTCAATGTAGCCCCCTCATTAATGGACCAATCAACAGGAATATAACCCATTTGTATTGAGGGGATTCTGTTATATAGAGGAGCAGCTAGATGCAGAGAGGTCTGATTTTCCAGCAGTTCACACAGACACAAGGTGCGCTATGGGATTTATAGTATCTCTGTTTCCTTTGAAATACTTTTGTACTTTTGCGACTATTCCACCTGTTCAATTTTGCTCAATCAAGCTCAGCTAATGTATTTGAAAGAAAACAAATACTATTTGAATCCAGGTCAGCAGATAAATCCCAGATAATTCCAGGTTAGCCTAGTTAAATAAAGATTAAATAAATAAAAAATAGAAATAATAAACCTATCACCAACCACCTACAGTTCAACAGGCTGAGGTAGCAAACCCGGAGGATGGCTAAGGGCTGAAACAAGTTGGTTTTATACATTTTTTATCAACCTCCAAGAGTTGTTAAATTTTCTATTCAATTCAGTTTGCTACTTAATTCATGCACTTTGGTTGGAGAGTGATGTAGAGGTGATGTGTTCCCTCCCCTTTGCAAACGTACCGTGATGGAGACCTGCTGTTGCTGTTTGGCCAGATCTATCACGTTCACATCGTTCCAGAGCAGGTTCTCAAGGCACCCATGGAAGTTCCTCCTGGACATAACCCTCTGACTTCCATGGCACTGGACGCCACCATAGCTAATCTTGTGAAAGAACATCAAGCCAAAGTTAATATTCCAACATGTTCTTACCTACAGTATATTATCATGATATGGGAATTTGATATAGTAACACCTTCAACAAGTGGTGATAGACCAAATGAGATTGGAAATCATTAATTGATGGCATATGTTTAGGAAGGAATAAAAAGGTAAAGTAAAGTAGAGTAGAGCAGGACAGAGCAGAGTTGAGTAGACGAGAAGAGCAGAGTAGAGTAGAGCAGGACAGAGTAGAGAAGAGAAGAGCAAAGCAGAGTAGAGTAGAGTAGAGTAGAAGAAAAGAGCAGAGTTGAGCAGAGTAGTGTAGTGTGGAAGAAAAGTGCAGAGAAGAGCAGAGTAGAGTAGATGAGCAGAGTTGAGCAGAGTCGAACAGAGTCGAACAGAGTCGAACGGACTCGAACAGAGTCGAGCAGAGTAGAGTAGAGTAGAGTAGAGTAGAAGAGCAGAGTGGAGTAGAAGAGAATCGCCGAGTAGAAGAGCAAGTGTAGAGTGGGGTAGAGTAGAAGAAAAGAGCAGAGTAGAGTACAAGAGAAAAGTAGAATAGTTGAGCAAGGTTGAGAGGAAGAGTAGAGGAGAAGAGCAGAGTAGAGCAGGGTAGAGTAGAAGAAAAGAGCAGAGTAGAGCAGAAGAGAAGGGCAGAGCAGAGTAGAAGAGAAGAGTAGAGCAGAGCAGAGAAGAAGAAAATAGCAGAGTATAGTAGAGAAGAAGAAAATGGCAGAGTAGAGTAGAAGAAAAGAACAGAGTAGAGTAGAGTAGAGTAGAGAAGAGCAGAGCAGAGCAGAGCAGGACAGAGTACATTAGAGGAAAAGAGTAGAGCAGAGTAGAGTAGAAGAAAATAGCAGAGTAGATCAGAAGAGAAAATCAGAGTAGAGTAGAGCAGAGTAGAAGAGCAAAGTAGAGTAGATCAGAGTAAAGCAGAGCAGAGTAGAGTAGAGTAGAGCAGAGTAGAGCAGAAGAGTAGAGTAGAAGAGCAGAGCAGATTAGAAGAAAAGAACAGAGTAGAGTAGAGTAGAAGAGTAGAGCAGAATGGAAGAGTAGAGTAGAGTAGAATAGAAGAGCAGAGTAGAGTAGAGCAGGACAGAGTACAGTAGAGGAAAATAGTAGAACAGAGTAGAGTAGAGAAAAAGAAAAGAGCAGAGTAGAAGATTAGAGCAAAATTGAGTAGAAGAGAAGAGTAGAGGAGAAGAGCAGAGTAGAGCAGGTTAGAGTAGAAGAAAAAATAGTAGATCAGAAGAGAAAATCAGAGTAGAGTAGAGCAGAGTAGAAGAGTATGGCAGAGCAGAACAGAATAGAGCAGAGTAGCATAGAGCAGAGCGCAGAAGAGTAGATTAAATCAATTATCCCAATCTGTGTATTGAGGTAGGGACTACAATGGCAATGTACATAAATGTCTCAATAGGACTCATGTAGATTATGACCAGTAGCTCAACTGTGTTTAAATTTCAATAGAAAAGTATTTCTATAGGCCATTTATTAAAACAGTCTAGAAATATTGTATGGAGGTTGGGTTAATCTTATTCATTAGCGGCCTTTAATGAATCCCTCTTGGAGAGAATTCAATGGCATAATCAAGACCCGTGCTACAAAGCTATATTTATTTTGAGTGTGTGTCTTCTATGTGTTTAATTCGTACAGTATCTATGAACGCATCGGTTAGAGACAAATGGAGGGTAATATTTGAAAGAACAAGCATGCAGGAATGGTTTTGTGTGTGTGTGTGTGTGTGTGTGTGTGTGTGTAATTATTTGAGAAACAAGTCACAGGCAACACACCTCGTTTATCTTGGAAGGACTGAGTTCTGCAGGAACCTGGATTTGCTGAGAGCTTTTGTCCACAGTGAAGTTGAGGTGGCCACTAAAGCGCTCAATGGCTACGTGGTGCCAGTGCTGGTCATCTAGAAGACTACCCAGTGACACAACCATGTGGCTCTCAGGACCAGGAGAGACACTTTTATCTGGAATACAACAGAGACACAGAAAGAAAACCATACATTAATCACAGAGGAAAATGTGTTCTGGTAATAGTCTGATAGAAGTGTTTTCCTTTCTAGGACAGGCAATGCTAGAATAAGGAAATTATGTACGTTTCAAGCAGTGGAGACTGGTGAGGCGAGGATGGCTCATAGACTACATTAAAACAAATCTAATTCCAAAATCATGGGCATTAATATGGAGTTGGTCCCCGTTTGCTGCGATAACACCCTCCTCTCTTCTGGGAAGGCTTTCCTCTAGATGTTGGAACATTGCTGCGGAGAAGTTCTTCCATTCAGCCATGAGAGCATTAGTGAGGTTGGGCACTGATGTTGGGCGGTTAGGCCTGGCTCGCAGCCGGCGTTCCAATTCATCCCAAAGGTGTTTGATGGGGTTGAGGTCAGGGCTCTGTGCAAGCCAGTCAAGTTCTTCCACAACGATCGACAAACCATTTCTGTATGGACCTCGCTTTGTGCACAAGGGATTGCTATGCTGAAACGGGAAAGGGCCTTCCCCAAAATGTTGCCACAAAGTTGGAGGCACAGAATCGTCTAGAATATCAGTGTATGCTGTGGCGTTAATATTTCCCTTCACTGGAACTAAGGGGCCTTGCCCGAACCATGAAAAACAGCCCAAACCATTATTCCTCATCCAGCAAACTTTACAGATGGCACTATGCAGTCGGGCAGGTAGCTTTCTCCTGGCATCCGCCAAACCCAGATTTGTCTGTCAGGTCCCCCAGATGGTGAAGCGTGATTCATCACTTCAGAGAATGCAATTCCACTGTCCAATGGCAGCAAGCTTTACACCACTCCAGCCGATGCTTGGCATTGCGCATGGTGATCTTAGGATTGTGTGCTGCTGCTCGGCCATGGAAACCCATTTCATGAAGCTCCCGACAAACAGTTATTGTGCTGAAGTTGCTTCCAGAGGCAGTTTGGAACTCGGCAGTGAGTGTTGTAATCGACACACGCTTCAGCACTCGGCGGTCCCGTTCTGTGAGCTTGTGTGGCCTACCACTTCACGGCTGAGCGGTTGTCGCTCCTTGACGTTTCCACTTCACAACAACAGCACTTACAGTTGACCGGGGCAGCTTTAGCAAGACAGATATTTGACGAACTGAGCTCTTCAATAAGGCCATTCTCCTGCCTGTAATTGTCTTTGGAGATTGCATGGCTGTGTGCTAAATTGTATACACCTGTCAGCAAAGGGTGTTGCTGAAATATCTGCATCTACTCATTTGAAGGGGTGTCCACATACATTTGTATATATACATATATAGTGTAGTTATGACTGGAATGGAATGGTATATTACACATGGAAACCATGTTTCTTGATGTGTTTGATACCATTCCATTAATTCCATTCCAACCATTACTGTGAGACCGCCACCACTGGTTTCCAGTGTTTAGGTCACCACATACTAAATCATTCAAGAGACAAACATCAGTAAGAGAGATGCCAGTCAACTACTCAATATATCAATCCACATGGCTTCATCTGTGCAATCAACCGAAAATGCTGACAAAACCGTCTCACCACCTGATTCTGCGTCTGCAATCATGCGCGTGTTGATTTTGTTTATCCCCACCAGACGCGTTTGTGACACGTAAGTTAAAATACCAAAACCAACTGTGAACCAAACATACTGAACAAAAATATAAATGCAATATGAAACAGTTAATGATTTTACTGAGTTACAGTTCATATAAGGAAATCAGCCAATTGAAATAAATTCATTAGGCCCTAATCTTTGGGCTTCACATGACTATGTATACAGCTATGCATCTGTTGGTCACAGATACCTTTTAAAAAAAAAGGTAGGGCCGTGGATCGGAAAATCAGTCACTAGTCACTTTAGCAGGGGTGCAGCCATGGGTGGGCCTTGGAGGGCATAGGCCCACCCACTGCGGAGCCAGGCCCAGCCAATCAGAAGTAGTTTTTTCCTACAAAAGGGCTTTATTACAGACAGAAATACTCCTCAGTTTCATCAGCTGTCTGGATGGCTGGTCTCAGACGATCCTGCAGGTGAAGAAGCCGGATGTGGAGGTCCTGGATTGCTTTGGTTACATGTGGTCTGCGGTTATGAGGCTGGTTGGACGTACTGCCAAACTTTGCAGTCAGGATTTCAATTGCACCCTCCCTCAAAACTTTAGACATCTGCGGCACTGTCTTGTGTGACAAAACTGCACATTTTAGAGTGGCCTTTTATTGTCCCCAGCACAAGGTGCACCTGTGTAATGATCATGCTGTTTAATCTGCTTCTTGAAATGCCACACCTGTCAGGTGGATGGATTATTTTGGCAAAGGAGAAATGCTCACTAACAGGGATGTAAACAGATTTGTGTACAACATTTTTGAGAAATAAGCTTCTTGTGCGTATGATACATGGGACCAACACAACATGTTGCATTAACATTTTTGTTCACTATTAATAGCAAATTTATCCCGGAAAATAAACATTGTGTTGTTGTTTTACCTGAAATGCATATGGTCCTTTTTTTATGCTGCTGGATCTTTGTATAATTTTGACCCATGTTGAGTCATACAAAATCCTGTGTTCTCCACTCTGACAATTAATCCACAGATAAAAAGGGGAAACCTAGTGCATTCTTCTTCTTCTTCTTCTGATTTTATATGGCAGTTGGCAACCAACTATAAGGAGCATTACCACAATGAAATGGACTGGAGTGTGACCCTCATTCATCTTTCAATCACCCATGGGGAATATTCTCCTAAAAAACAATGAGGAGATGGCAGAGGCGGCACTTGCAGCACGCCAAACATGTAAAATAGAACCAAGTTCTATTTTAGCACCTGGCTAGGCAGAAGCCCATTGATGGGCATCACAAGTTTCGACAAAATGATTGAATAGCATATACAGTATTTGTACATTTATTTTGCACCGCTTGCACACGCAATAAATGTACAAATACACGCAACGTGTGCAAGCGGTGCAAAATAAATGTACAAATACTGTATATGCTATTCAATCATTTTGTCGAATTCCAACCATTACTGTGCGGTGTGGTAGGCATGTAAGTGACTCAGAATCCATGACTTAATGGCCCATAACAAAAAGAGAAAATGAAGATACATGAGTGTGCTGCCTTTGAGAAGACAGAAGTCATAAGGTTGGACAGGGCAGGTGTCTTGGAGGCTCAGTGTTTCAATGTTTTAAACTACAGTAGCTTTTCAACTGTATTTCTGGCATGAGACTCGGGATATCTGGCACTCTATTCCCTACATAGTGCACTACCTTTGAAGTAGAGCACTATATAGCAAATAGGGTGCTACTTGGGGAGACACACAGCCACATTGAGAACCCATGAACTTCAGTCATTTTATTATTGTTGGGGACTGTCTTGTACAGTACACCATACCAACCATACTGGCTAAAGAAAGAAGTCCAATAAGTAATTATGCATCATTTAAAAAAACTGCAGCTTGTAAAAGATAGCAGGACATAATTCATGATATAGTATGAACTCTATCAGGTCCATCTTTACAGTCCGCAACCTCACAACATGTTGGGTGAATTTTTTTGTCTTGCAGTAAATAACAAACCTGGGTTCAAATACTATTTTAAATATTTCAAATACTTTAAGCATTTGCTTTAGCCTGCCTGGAGTGCTAGATGGGTGAGGTTCTGCGGTTTTGGGACTTTACTATTGGTTCCATTGTACCAGGCAAGCTCAATCAAGCTTCAAATAGTATTTGAACCCTTCTGGAAAAGAAGCAGTGCAGTACTGTGGTGCCAGGGATGAAGGAATGAGTGAAGCAAATGCACTCCGTAATTAAATATGTATTAGACATTCTTCGGAGAAGCTGGTTATAGCGGAGATCTGCATCCCAAATGGCACCCTAATCCCTACTTAGTGCACTACTTTTGATCAGAATTTTAAAGGGCCCTGGTCAAAAGTAGTGAACTATATAGGGAATAGTCATTTGGGACATACCTAGAGGCTACAACATCATTAAGAGAGAGAGACTTCTGCAAATGATGAATGTGTGTCACTTTAACACATCAATTATGTAGAGGTTATTTGTATGATGTCAGATTAGTTGAGAAGAGAGATGGGATGAGACACGATTAAGAGGCCTTGAGGTCGAGCTTCACAAACAAATAAATATCCATCTGTTGGTATTGATTAACTGAGCTCTCTTCGTGGCAGAGGCAGTTTGGCCCATACCTAATGCGTTCCAAATAGCACCCTATTCCCCAGGGTCAAGGGTCAAAATTAGGGACAGTATACAGTATCAGTTTGTGACAAAACAAGCAATGTGTAGAGAATTATTGTACCATCTAAACCGCTGTTAAATATCTTTTCAATAATAAAAATATATATTTTTCAGCTGTTTAAGCTAGTGTACACGGAAGTAAAGGACTGAAAAACAAAACGGGACGCATAGAAATTGCACACATAGAACATATCTAGACTTGCTTTCAATGAGCATGACAGATCTATAACTCACATTTCTATGTGAATTTGGTCAGATCACCCCCCCAAAAATTACATATTGCAGCTTTAATTATAATCTGCATAATAATTCACATTTCCCGTTGCTGCAGCATTGTTTTACTGCTGTAGCAAACCGGCCCAAATTAAGATCCTACATCTTTAGGGAATATGGTGCCACTTGAGAAGCAGACCTAATCCCCATGGGCAGATGTGAGGGAGAAGTCTCATGGCAGAGTTCGAGTCTCAGAGAGACATTATTTGTGCTAGTGTCAAACTTTCAGAACTCTCCGTTTGATCAATCTGTCAGAGGTTTTTTTTTTTTTTTTTTTGAGGGGGGCAGTAGATCAGCTTTAGTATTAGAAATAGATTGTGGCTTCCATCAATGTAATTGTCTGCATAATTTACAATCTGCCACACATCCTTCAGGTACACTCAACCCCTCTCATATATCTCTGAAGACCATCCAGTTTTGATTTTTATTTGCCATATATTTTTTAACTGTGCTGTACCAAAAAATTTCTGAACCTATATACTTTTTACGGACACAGTATATTTTACATTAGTTATCTTGTCGTTTTTAGTCCCATCCAGTTGTTCTATTTGCCATATATTTTTCAACATTACTGTGATGTTTAAAAACATTTCTGAACCTTTCTATTCTCAGTTTCTACAGATTGTAAATTAAAGATTAAACATTTTTGCTAAGCGTGTTATATTATTCTTCACATCAAAATCTGCAGAGCTGGGATGATTGTATCCCCCATATATAGTATAATAATTTAAATTCAGAAACTCAAAGGTGTTTTGGTGTATCAGTTCATAAACCATGTGTCATGGAATCGGTACATCAAAAATCTTTTCACAACTATTTTGCAATCTATACGGCACAGCTGTCCATTTTTTGGTCCTTAAATGACACTTGTATAAATTTTTTATACATTTTTTTTTATTTTACCAATTTTGGTCTTTACTGCTCTGTACATTATAATAAAATAACCCAAAGTGAGTGGTTGTAATCTGAAAGTGAGTGGTTGTAATCTGAAAGTGAGTGGTTGTAATCTGAAAGTGAGTGGTTGTAATCTGAAAGTGAGTGGTTGTAATCTGAAAGTGAGTGGTTGTAATCCAAAGTGAGTGGTTGTAATCTGAAAGTGAGTGGTTGTAATCTGAAAGTGAGTGGTTGTAATCTGAAAGTGAGTGGTTGTAATCCAAAGTGAGTGGTTGTAATCTGAAAGTGAGTGGTTGTAATCTGAAAGTGAGTGGTTGTAATCCAAAGTGAGTGGTTGTAATCTGAAAGTGAGTGGTTGTAATCTGAAAGTGAGTGGTTGTAATCCAAAGTGAGTAGTTGTAATCTGAATAAAGGGAAAAAGCCCATTCTTGAACATGGGGTGAGACATTTTTACTAATCTGCTAGAGAATCAGTTTGGATTTATGTGTAACTTTTGTATGACTGATGCCTTTAGCGAGAGGTCTATTGCTTTAATATTTAATCATTTCTGTGCTATTCATTAAATAAATAGGCCTGTTTAATTCTGTCTGGATTGCAGTCCCAAATAAAAGTGAATATGTTTTGCTCATATCTTTAAAAAAGCAATTCACTAGGTGTAGGCAAGGCCGTAAGTAAATAGGTAAACTGGGATATGACTAATGACTTAATAAGGGTGATTTTTCACACAAATGTTTCCCTTTCCATGGTAGCAAGATCTTATCTATTTTTGCTAACTTTCGATTAAAATGTATTGCAGTGAGATAGTATTCATATCCGAAAAAAAGAAATGGACTATTTCCACTTCACCGCCAGACCATTTTATTGGTAAACTACACGGTAATGTAAAAGTTATGTTTTTTAGTGATCCAATATGTAATATTTGATGGCCCTCAAATCCACTTATCATAATTTTGTTTAATCCAGAGGTTAGAAAATTATCTATATTCTCTATGAGGCTGTGGAGGTATTCTAATTGTGGATTTAAAAGGAAACAAATTATCAGCGTACAATGACACCTTTCGCAGTTGCATTCGGAAAGTACTCAGACCCCTACACCTTTGTTACGTTACAGCCTTATTCTAAAACTGATCAATCTACACACAATACCCCATAATAACAAAGCAAAAATAAGTTTAGAAATCTTTACTAATTTATTAAAAAATAAAACCTGAAATATCACATTTACATAAGTATTCAGACCCTTTACTTGCTGAACCACCTTTGGCAGCGATTACAGCCTTGAGCCTCCTTGGGTATGACTCTACAAACTTGGCACACCTGTATTTGTGGAGTTTTTCCCATTCTTCTCTGCAGATCCTCTCAAACTCTGTCAGATTGGATGGGGAGCGTCGCTGCACAGCTATCCAGGTCTCCCCAGAGATGTTCGATTGGGTTCAAGTCGGGACCTTCACCCCGGTCTGAAGTCCTGAGTGCTCTGGAGCAAGTTATCATGAAGGATCTCTCTGTATTTTACTCCGTTCATCTTTCACTCAATCCTGACTAGTCTTCCAGTCCCGGCCGCTGAAAAATATCCCCACAGCATGATGCCGCCACCACCATGCTTCACCGTAGGGATGGTATTGGCCAGGTGATTAGCGGTGCCTGGTTTCCTCCAGACGTGATGCTTGGCATTCAGGCCAAAGAGTTCAATCTTGAGAATCTTGTTTCTCATGGTCTAAGAGTCCTTTAGGTGCCTGTTGGAAAAATCCAAGTGGGCTGTCATGTGCCTTTTACTGAGGAGTGGCTTCCGTCTGGCCACTCTACCATAAAGGCCTGATTGGTAGTGCTGCAGAGATGGTGTCCTTCTAGAAGGTTCTCTAGAGAGGAACTCTGGAGCTCTGTCAGAGTGACCATCAGGTTCTTGGTCACCTCCCTGACCAAGACCATTCTCCCCCAATTGCTCAGTTTGGCCAGGCAGTCAGCTCTAGGAAGAGTCT
Source organism: Oncorhynchus clarkii lewisi (assembly GCF_045791955.1). NCBI lineage: Eukaryota > Metazoa > Chordata > Actinopteri > Salmoniformes > Salmonidae > Oncorhynchus > Oncorhynchus clarkii. The sequence continues at coordinate 15,698,798 of NC_092158.1, read as the reverse complement.
TGGTGGTTCCAAACTTTTTCCATTTAAGAACAATGGAGGCCACTGTGTTCTTGGGGACCTTGAATGCTGCAGACATTTTTAAGTACCCTTGTGCCTCAACACAATCCTGTCTCGGAGCTCTACGTACAATTCGTTCTACCTCATGGCTTGGTTTTTGCTCTGACATGCATGGACCTTAGGTAGGTAGACAAGTGTATCTTTACAAATAATTTTTTATCAATTGAATTTATCACAATCTCCAATCCAGTTGGAGAAACATCTCAAGGATGATCAATTGAAAACAGGATGCACCAGAGCTCAATTTCAACTCTCTTATTAAAGGGTCTGAATACTTATGCATATAAGGTATCTGTTTTAAATTTTTAACATAATGCAAAAAAATGTAAAGCCTTGTTTACGCTTTGTCGTTATGGGGTATTGTGTGTAGATTGATGAGGAAAAACATTTATTTAATCAATTTTAGAAGAAGGCTGTAACGTAAAATGTGGAAAAAGTGAAGTGGTCTGAATACTTTCCAAATGCACTGTACACCATATACACACACTCACTCACACTATATTGACACTTTCACACAAAACCCACACACATGCACACACACACGCACACACTTTTACACTCATCATTTGATCCTGCTACTCTGTTCTTTATTTTACTCTTATTATAATCAATCCTGATGCCTTGTCACTTTACCCTGCCTTCATGTACATATCTACCTCAAATACCTCATACCTCTGCACATTGATGTAGTACTCCCTATATATATTTTATTCCTTTCACGGTAAAGTCTACACCAGTTGTATACGGCGCATGTGACAAATAAAATTTGATTGACTTTTGACCCATTTGAGACGTAACACTTAAACCATGCTGGTGACATTCAAATCAAATCAAATTTTATTTGTCACATACACATGGTTAGCAGATGTTAATGCGAGTGTAGCGAAATGCTTGTGCTTCTAGTTGCGACAATGCAGTAATAACCAACGAGTAATCTAACTAACAATTCCAAAAGTACTACCTTATACACACAAGTGTAAAGGGATAAAGAATATGTACATAAAGATATGTGAATGAGTGATGGTACAGAACGGCATAGGCAAGATGCATTAGATGGTATCGAGTACAGTATATACATATGAGATGAGTATGTAAACAATGTGGCATAGTTTAAAGTGGCTAGTGATACATGTATTACATAAAGATGCAGTAGATGATATAGAGTACAGTATATACGTAGACATATGAGATGAATAATGTAGGGTATGTAAACATTATATTAAGTAGCATTGTTTAAAGGTGCTAGTGATATATTTTACATCAATTCCCATTATGAAAGTGGCTGGAGTTGAGTCAGTGTGTTGGCAGCAGCCACTCAATGTTAGTGGTGGCTGTTTAACAGTCTGATGGCCTTGAGATAGAAGCTGTTTTTCAGTCTCTCGGTCCCAGCTTTGATGCACCTGTACTGACCTTGCCTTCTGGATGATAACGGGGTGAACAGGCAGTGGCTCGGGTGGTTGTTGTCCTTGATGATCTTTATGGCCTTCCTGTGAAATCGGGTGGTGTAGGTGTCCTGGAGCGCAGGTAGTTTGCCCCCGGTGATGCGTTGTGCAGACCTCACTACCCTCTGGAGAGCCTTACGGTTGAGGGCGGAGCAGTTGCCGTACCAGGCGGTGATACAGCCCGTCAGGATGCTCTCGATTGTGCATCTGTAGAAGTTTGTGAGTGCTTTTGGTGACAAGCCGAATTTCTTCAGCATCCTGAGGTTGAAGAGGCGCTGCTGCGCCTTCTTCACGATGCTGTCTGTGTGGGCGGACCAATTCAGTTTGTTTGTGATGTGTACGCCGAGGAACTTAAAACTTACTACCCTCTCCACTACTGTTCCATCGATGTGGATAGGGGGGTGTTCCCTCTGCTGTTTCCTGAAGTCCACAATCATCTCCTTAGTTTTGTTGACGTTGAGTGTGAGGTTATTTTCCTGACACCACACTCCGAGGGTCCTCACCTCCTCCCTGTAGGCCGTCTCGTCGTTGTTGGTAATCAAGCCTACCACTGTTGTGTCGTCCGCAAACTTGATGATTGAGTTGGAGGCGTGCGTGGCCACGCAGTCATGGGTGAAAAGGGAGTACAGGAGAGGGCTCAGAACGTACCCTTGTGGGGCCCCAGTGTTGAGGATCAGCGGGGTGGAGATGTTGTTACCTACCCTCACCACCTGGGTGCAGCCCGTCAGGAAGTCCAGTACCCAGTTGCACAGGGCAGGGTGACGAGTTTGGAGGGTACTATGGTGTTAAATGCCGAGCTGTAGTCGATGAACAGCATTCTCACATAGGTATTCCTCTTGTCCAGATGGGTTAGGGCAGTGTGCAGTGTGGTTGAGATTGCATCGTCTGTGGACCTATTTGGGCGGTAAGCAAATTGGAGTGGGTCTAGGGTGTCAGGTAGGGTGGAGGTGATATGGTCCTTGACTAGTCTCTCAAAGCACTTCATGATGACGGAAGTGAGTGCTACGGGGCGGTAGTCGTTTAGCTCAGTTACCTTAGCTTTCTTGGGAACAGGAACAATGGTGGCCCTCTTGAAGCATGTGGGAACAGCAGACTGGGATAGGGATTGATTGAATATGTCCGTAAACACACCAGCCAGCTGGTCTGCGCATGCTCTGAGGGCGCGGCTGGGGATGCCTAGGTACAGTGATGCTAAAGGAGCCCGTTTGGAAATAGAAAAATAGATGGGCACACAGTAAAGTACAGCAACTCTATATTATCTACACAAACTAATTTGTCTAAATGGCCGTCTGAAAACTGCCATTTTACGTACATGTCTGCTGTTGACCAGCAGAAATGCAGAGATCTTATTTAAAGGGGAAACCATGAAAGCCATAGCTCTTCCTAAGGTTGGGTAGTGAATGCCTTGTGTCTCTGCACAATCTGTCTCATATAATCTCACTATATTTGATGGAGAATTTACTGGAGTACTCATGGGGACAATCTGAAAACAGCATAACTTAATTGTATTGCACATGTTACTGCCGTTTGCTGCAACTTTAAATCAGATTACCAATGATGGCAAAAAAAAATCTTATCTAGATACAGGCCGTTTAAATTATTTCAACATGTCATACTCAAATTGCTGTGATCGTAAACACTTGCTCTAAAACACTTCATATGCATAATCTACAACATATTTTGCAAAAAAAGCTGGAGAAAAAAACAGCTATCCAGCTACAGTACATGGCAAGGAATAAACCTTGTGCTTAGTTCAGTGCACCATAAAAATATAATAAGTCAACATATAATCATTGACAAACTTAAAGTCATTAAGAATGATGGAGAAGCATGTTGAAATGTTCTGACTGATACTTTGACTGTGATATTATGACTGTACTTTCAGAGGAAAACTAATCACATGTTATATTGATTATAATAAAACGTCTGGTTCGAACCCTGATTGGCTGACAGCCGTGGTATATCAGACGTTATAATCTGGGTTGGTCGAGCTCTGAATGATGTAAGATGGAGCCGGAGAGGATGGCTGCCGTTACAAGGCGACAGGGCCAGACTGATTACCAGGACGTGTACTCCGAGAATGCACTGACCAACTGGCAAGTGTCTTCAATTACATTTTCAATTACTCTCCCTGTCTGAGTCTGTAATACCAACATGTTCCAAGCAGACCACCATAGTCTCTGTGCCCAAGAACACTAAGGTAACCTGCCTAAATGAATACCGACCCGTAGCACTCCCGTCTGTAGCCATGAAGTTTTTTGAAAGGTTGGTTATGGCTCACATCAACACCATTATCCAGAAACCCTAGACCCACTCCAATTTGCATACCGGACCAAACAGATCCACAGAAGATGCAATCTCTATTGCACTGTACACTGCCCATTCCCACCTGGACAAAAGGAACACCTATGTGAGAATGCATTGACTACAGCTCAGCGTTCAACACCATAGTGCCCTCAAAGCTCATCACTAAGCTAAGGACCCTGGGACTAAACACCTCCCTCTGCAACTGGATCCTGGACTTCCTGACGGGCCACCCCCAGATGGTAAGGGTAGGTAACAACACATACGCCAATCTGATCCTTAACACGGGGGCGCCTCAGGGGTGCGTGCTCAGTCCCCTCCTGTACTCCCTGTTCACTCATGACTACACGGCCAGGCATGACTCCCACACCATCATTAAGTTTGCCGATTACATAACAGTGGTAGGCCTGAACACCAACAACGACGAGACAGCATAAAGGGAGGAGGCCAGAGACCTGGCCATGTGGTGTTACGACAACAACCTCTCCCTCAACGTGATCAAGACTAAGGAGATGATTGTGTACTACAGGAAAAGGAGGACAGTGGCTGTAGTGGAGCTGTAGTGGCTGTAGTGGAGCTGTAGAGCTGTAGTGGTTCCTTGGTGTCCACATCACCAATGAACTCACATGGTCCAAGCACACCAAGACAGCCGTGAAGAGATGTCATTGCCGTGAAGATTTGTCATTGGTCCTCAGATCCTCAAAAAGGTTCTTCAGTTGCACCATCGAGAGTATCCTGACTAGAGGTCGACCGATTATCATTTTTTTCAACGCCGATACCGATACCGATTATTGGGGGACTAAAAAAGCTGATGCCGATTAAATCGGCCGATTTTATTTATTTATTTATTTGCAATAATGACAATTACAACAATACTGAATGAACATTTTATTTTAACTTAATATAATACATCAATCAAATCAATTTAGACTCAAATAAATGGTTTAAATAATGCAAAAACCAAGTGTTGCAGAAGAAAGTAAAAGTGCAATATGTGCCATGTAAAAAAGCTAACGGTTAAGTTCCTTGCTCAGAACATGAGAACATTTGAAAGCTAGTGGTTCCTTTTAAAATGAGTCTGCAATATACCCAGGTAAGAAGTTTTAGGTTGAGGTTATTATAGGAATTATAGGACTATTTTTCTCTATACAATTTGTATTTCATATAACTTTGACTATTGGATGTTCTTATAGGCACTTTAGTATTGCCAGTGTAACGTATAGCTTCCGTCCCTCTCCTCGCCCCTACCTGGGCTCGAACCAGGAACACATTGACAACAGCCACCCTCGAAGCGTCGTTACCCATCACTCCACAAAAGCCGCAGCCCTTGCAGAGCAACGACTCCAAGTCTCAGAGCGAGTGACGTTTGAAAAGCTATTAGCGCGCAACCCGCTAACTAGCTAGCCATTTCACATCGGTTACACCAGCCTAATCTCGGGAGTTGATAGGCTTGAAGTCATAAACAGCACAATGTTCGAAGCATTGCGAAGAGCTGCTGGCAAACGCACAAAAGTGCTGTTTGAATGAATGCTTATGAGCCTGCTGCTGCCTACCACCGCTCAGTCAGACTGCTCTATCAAATATCAAATCAGACTTAATTATAACATAATAGCACACAGAAAAACGAGCCTCAGGTCATTAATATGGTCAAATCTGGAAACTATCATTTAGAAAATAAAAAGTTTATTCTTTCAGTGAAATACGGAACCGTTCCGTATTTTATCTAACGGGTGGCATTCATAAGTTTAAATATTCCTGTTACATTGCACAACCTTCAATGTTATATCATAATAAAATGTAAAATTCTGGCAAATTAGTTCGCAATGAGCCAGGTGGCCCAAACTGTTGCATATATCCTGACTCTGCGTGATATGAACGCAAGAGAAGTGACACAATTTCCCTAGTTTAATATTGCCTGCTAACATGAATTTATTTTAACTAAATATGCAGGTTTAAAAATGTATACTTCTGTGTATTGATTTTAAGAAAGGCAAGGCATTGATGTTTATGGTTAGGTACATTCGTGTAACGATTGTGCTTTTTTCGCAAATGCGCTTTTGTTAAATCATCCCCCTTTTGGCGAAGTTGGCTGTCTTTGTAAGGAAGAAATAGTCTTCACAGTTCGCAACGAGCCAGGCGGCCCAAACTGCTGCATATACCCTGACTCTGTTGCACAGAACACAAGAGAAGTGAAACAATTTCCCTAGTTAAAAGAAATTCATGTTAGCAGGCATTATTAACTAAATATGCAGGTTTAAAAATATATGCTTGTGTATTAATTTTAAGAAAGATGTTGATGTTTATGGTTAGGTACACATTGGTGCAACGGCAGTGCTTTTTTCGCTAATGCGCTTGTTAAATCACCCGTTTGGCGAAGTAGGCTATGATTCAATGATAAATTAACAGGCATCGATTATATGCAACGTAGGACAAGCTAGATAAACTAGTAATATCATCAACCATGTGTAGTTAAAACCTGTTACGGATCATGCGAATTCTCGCAGCTTTTCGCAACTTTTTGTTAAAAATCGCGCAACATTTCAACGTCCTGCTGCTCATGCCAGGAATATAGTATATGCATATGATAAGTATGTGTGTATAGAAAACACTCTGAAGTTTCTAAAACTGGTTAAATCATGTCTGTGGCTATAACAGAACGTGTTCAGGAGTAAAAATCCCAGGGAAAACTGTTCACCAAAAACACAAAAAAAATATTCATCCGCCAGTCTTTGAATTTGTCTAAGGCGATAGAAAATAGATGAGGTTCCGTTTACAACGCCTACAGCTTCCACACGATGTCGCCAATACTGGCATTTCGTTGCGAGTTTATCCTTGGTGGGATGACGTATAGGTGCATGCTATCAGATAATAGCTTCTCATGCTTTCGCCGAAAAGCATTTTACAAATCTGACATGTTGGCTAGATTCACAACGAGTGTAGCTTTAATTGAGTACCTTGCATGTGTGTTTTAATGAAAGTTTGAGTTTTATCGAGTACTACGAGTGGCGCTCTGAAATTTCCGCTGACTTTGGTTCCTGTACAGGAACCACAATACGTAAGAGGTTTAACTAGTGATTATGTTAAGATTGATTGTTTTTTATAAGATACGTTTAATGCCAGCTAGCACCTTACCTTGGCTCCTTGCTGCAGTCGCATAACAGCCTGCCGTTGAGGCAGTCTCCTCGTGGAGTGCAATATAATCAGCTATGATCAGTGTCCAAAAATGCTGATTACCGATTGTTATGAAAACTTGAAATCAGCCCTAATTAATCTGCCATTCCGATTAATCGGTCGACCTCCAATCCTGACTGGTTGCATCACTGCCTGGTATGGCAACTGCTCGACCTCCGACCACAAGGCACTACAGAGGGTAGTGCGTACGGCCCAGTATATCACTGGGGCCAAGCTTCCTGCCATCCAGGAACTCTTTACCATATCAGAGGTAGGCCCTAAAAATGACACTTGCCAGGTGGTCAAACTAGCCACCCTAGTCTGTTCTCTCTGCTACCGCATGGCAAGTGGTACCAGAGCACAAAGTCTAGGTCCTAGAGGCATCTAAACAGCTTCTACCCCCAATCCATAAGACTACTGAACATCTAATCAAATGGCTACCCAGTCTACTTGCATTGCTGCATTTTTATTTATTTATTGTCATTACCACAAGCCCGTTCTCCCCAATTAAGGTGCCACCAAACTCTTGTGTGGCTGACATAATCTCAACTCAGTTGGATACAGTTATCAACCCACTTCCAGAATGCACTGGAGCAGGTCACATTGACCCTCATGTATTTGCATCCAATAAATATTACAGTTGACAGTTAAGAATTGGAGTGAAATATGAGCCAATGGTTCACAATATAAGCAGGCATTTTGATTAATGTAAACTACAGAGGGAATGGAATGGTTTTGGATACCGGAAATAAATCTTGGCAATCCATTTATTTCATTCATTTCCACATACAGGCAGCAAAGTTGCTGCAAACAGCTTGTGTCTGTCTGTCTGCTCCTTGGAGGGTGAACAGCCTATGTTTTTCAATGTGAGCACTGCAGCTATATTGATTGCACAGGCTTGCCTCATGAAAAGCCTTGGACCAAAGCTTTGTTGCGACTGTGTGTACATACAGTATGGCTGTGCATGTACACATACTGTATTTGCGTGTTTGGATAGATGTATGGGCAATAATGGTGTATGTGGAAGAATGGTATTGTGGTTTTCCTCAACAATAGGTGTATAGGTTGTGTAGAGAATTCAATATTTATCCATTTTCACAACAAAGCCATATGTATTTGTTTGTGTGCGTGTGAGTTTGTGAGCATGCACATGCACATGCATACATGTTTGAATGTAACTGACAGAGCAGATACAGGGGGTGGCATTTGCATAGTGCTATAGCAGTTCTCCATGTTCTCTATAGAGGGTTCCTGCCAGAGCCTGTATAGTCACAGCTTTAAAGTACAGTGTGCCCCTATAGCAATGTAAATCTGTCCTTTCCCCAATCCTCAGAGAAGCAGAGGAAGAATGGCCTGCCACCCCTCCCTCCCTCACACAGCCATTACAAGACCCTGCCACCCTCCCTCACTCTCCCTCACACAGCCGTGATAAGGCCCTCTTACAAATGGAACTCACTGATTACCTCAAAGAGGAAGACCAGGTCTGCGTCCCAAATAGCACCCTATTCTCTATATACTATAGTGTACTACTTGGTCTAAATAAGTGCACTACATAAGGGAATAGGGTGCCATCTAGGACGCACCAAGGAGAATAGCGTTTAATTTAAGGCTAGCCATCACAGTAACACAAACTGCGCAGAGAAAGCTTCTTGACAGGGGAATGACAAGAGTTACAAGGCAATAGTAAACTGCAGAGAGGTCAATCCCCCCAGATAACCATCTCTGTCTACTCTACATTGTTATGGTCATATTGTGACATCCATCAACGTTGAAGGTACGAGAGGTACAGTATGCTGGTTACTGTTGCTTTCCAGGCACTTTTACTATCCTGTATAGAGGACTCAATGTCAATGCTGTCCTTGTATTGGGACTGTTTCTTATCAGGATTTGACTTGATTCTTGAGTAAATGGCTGCTTAATTATAGCTTCAGGTCTAATACACAGTCAGAGAGGTACTGACCTAAATTATGCAGATAATTCAACCTTGCATTAAAACCGAGGAAGAGTCACACTAATTCAATAGACACAACATTACATTCATGTGAGAGAGAAGAGAAAGACTGAGTGAAAGAGACAGACAGAGCTTACATTGGTAAATTACAGCATGAAACAAATTGGAAAGAGAGGGGGAAGGAGAGAGGGGGAAGGAGAGAGAGGAGAGAGGGGGAATGAGAGAGGGGGGAAGAGGGGGAAGGAGAGAGGGGAGAGAGGATAGATGTAAAAATAAGAAAAAAACTGATAAATAATATACGCTATTTAGCAGACACTTTTATCCAAAGTGACTTACAATCATGCATGCATACATTTTATGTATGGGCCTTCTTGGGAATTGAACCCACTATCCTTCTGTTGCAAGGGCCATGCTCTACCAACTGAGCTACAGATGATAAATAACAAGGTAACCAACAAGGTAACCAACTGAAATCCATTTTACCTCATTTCTACCAGCATATGTGCACCTAAAAAAAAAAACTCTGGACAACCTTCACTCCACACACAAAGCTCTCTGTTGCCCTTTATTTGGCAAATCTGACCATAACTCTATTCTCCTGATTCCTTCTTCCAAGCAAAAACTCAAACAGGAAGTACCAGTGACACAATCAATTTGGAAGTGGTCAGATGACGCGGATGCTAAGCTACATGACTGTTTCGTTACCACAGACTGGAATATGTTCCAAGATTAATCCAATGGCATTGAGGAGTTTAACACATCAGTCAACGGCTTCATTAATAAGTACATCGATGACGTCTTCCCCACAGTGACGCTACGTACATATCCAACCAGAATCCATGGATTACAGGCAACATCTGCACTGAGTTAAAAGCTAGAGCTGCTGCTTTCAAGGAGCGGGACACCAATCCGGACATTTATATGAAATCCCGCTATGCCCTCCAACAAACCATCAAACATGAAAAGCATCAATACAGGACTAAAATCAAATTCTACTACACCGGCTCTGATGCTTGCCGGATGTGGCAGGGCTTGCAAACTATCATGGATTACAAAGGGAAACCCAGCTGAAAGCCTACCAGACAACTTAAAGACTACCAGACAACTTAAATACCTTCTACGCTCGCTTCGAGACAAGCAACACTGAACCATGCGTGACAGCACCAGCTGTTCCGGACAACAGTATGATCACGCTCTCCATTGCAGATGTGAGTAAAACCTTTAAACAGCTTAACATTCATTAGGCCGCAGAGCCAGACAGGTTACCAGGACGCGTACTCAAAACATGCGTTGACCAGCTGGCAAGTGTCTTCAATTACATTTTCAATCTTTCCCTGACCCAGTCTGTAATACCTACAAGTTTCAAGCAAACCACCATAGTCCCTATGCCCAAGATAACCTGTCTAAATGACTACTGCCCCATAGCACTCACATCTGTAGCCATGAAATGCTTCAAACGGCTGGTCATATCTGAGATCAACACCATGATCCCAGAAACCCTGCACCCACTCCAATTCGCATACAGATCCACAGATGAAGCAAATGCAAATCGCACTCCACACTGCCCTTTCCCACCTGGACAAAAGGAACACCTAGGTGAGAATGATGTTCATTGACTACAGCTCAGCGTTCAAAACCATAGTGCTCTCCATGCTCATCATTAAGCTAAGGACCCTAGAACAATTCGCTCTGCAACTGGATCCTGGACTTCTTGACGGGCTTCACCCAGGTGTTGACGTTATGCAACAACACATCCACCATGCTGACCCACAACATGGGAGCACCTCAGGGGTGTGTGCTCTGTCCCCTCCTGTACTCCCTGTTCACCCACGACTGTTTGGCCACGCACAAATCCAACACCATCATTAAGTTTGCAGATGACACGACGTGGTAGGCCTAATCTCCAATGACGATGAGACAGCCTATAAGGAAGAGGTCAAAGATCTGGCAATGTAGTGCCGGTACAACATCCTCTCCCTCAATATTGGCCAGACAAAGGAGCTGATCTGGACTACAGGAAATGGAGAGCGAACACGCCCCTATTCACATCGATAGGGCTGTAGTGGAGTGGGTCGAGAGTTTCAAATTCCTCGGTGTCCACATCACTAAGGTCCTATCATGGCCCAGTCATACCAACACAGTCGTGAAGAGGTTCGCATCTTCCCCCTCAGGAGAATGAAAAGATTTTGGTTAGGCCCTAAGATCCTAAAAATGTTCTACAGCTGCACCATTGAGAGCATCTTGACTGGCTGCATCACCACTTGGTATAGCAACTGCTCGGCATCCAACCGGAAGGTGCGACAGAGGGCAGTACCTCACTGGGGCCGAACTCCCTGCCTTCCAGGACCTCTATACCAGGCGTTGTCAGAGGAAGGGGTTAAAAATTGTCAAAGACTCCAGCCACCCAAGTAATAGACTGTTCTTTCTGCTACCGCAGGGCAAGTGGTACCAGAGTGCCGTAAGACTGCTGAACAGTTCATCAAAGGCTACCCAGACTATTTACATTGACACCCTTTATTATTACATTTTTCATGCAGTATGTACACTCACTAGACTTCACCCACACACTCACACATACTATTCTGACACTCCAACACACATACATTAAATATGATCACTCACACAACACATGCATATTGACGCCACACACTCACACTCTTCACACACGCTGATGCTACTTTGTTAATTAATTATCCTGATTACCTAGTTACTTTTACCACTACAGTACCTACATGTACATACTTTATTACCTCAATGACCTCAACTACCTGGTACCCCAGCAAATTGACTCTGTACTGGTACCCCTTGTATATAGCCTCATTATTGTTTTTATTGTGTTAGTATTTTATTTTTTATTTGTCAAATATTTGTCTTACTATTTAACTCTGCATTGTTGGGAATGGGCTTGTAAGTTAGCATTTCACAGTAAAGTCTACACCTGTTGTATTCGGCGCATGTGACCAACAACATTTGATTTTGATTTGAAAGAGAAATAAAGAGGCAGAGAGAAGGAGAGAAAGGGTGATGTAAAATACGGAGAGAGGGAGAGCGTCCCGACAAACGCTTTGATTGAGGCAGAGCCACAGTTATTTTGTCAGCGCCAGTCCATATCAAGATAAACAGAATGACATAATCTCTCGTCCATCATAACAACGGATGGTTTTCATTTTCTCCCTCTGAGCTTTCCTTTAAAAATGACAGCATTAACGATGGTTTACTGTCGGCTAGTTGACTATCAGCGTCATTCAATCACATTGTGTAGAAGAGAACAGCTATTGCAGGGAAAACTGGAGCTGCTGTTGAGGAAATTCAGTGTATTGGAGAGGTCTAGCTAGAGCCATGCATGTGGCATGGCTCTAAGGTAGACAGAAATGGTAGTGCCTAGACTCTAGGCCCTAGAGGGAAAACCTAACCTGCCTAGCGAATTGCCTATAAGCGTTATGATTGGAATTTCTATACATGTAGAAACCCCAGTTCTTGCCATCAATGGAAAAACCTGGTTAAATATATAAATGTTAAATAACAAATGGATATAAACTCTCATAAACTGAGTTTTTGAAATATGCAGAAGATGATCAGACAAGGAGACCGGTCTATCCAGGTTCATCACTACTACTTCTACCAAAAACTAAATGTTTAAACCTGGCCACTCAAATAGTTTGTGTACTCACAAGTTACAACCCTCTTCAGTATGACCTTACTGATCACGTAGTGTAAAATGTTATACTGTAGCCTATGGCCATTTGGATTGATTAAGTGCAGCAGACAATTTTGATCCCTTCAACTAGTTTGATAAACTATGATTGTTTTTTGCCTGTTTTGGCACAGGTCCAGTCTGTCACCTGCTGTTTTCATTTCCTCTTCTTATTATGTTGACAATCACGTTATTCCAGTGACAAATTGTGGGGTTTTCATTTTATTCAACTAATAACGAATAGCAGAGCATCCCACAGTAAAGACCCTTTATTGGGTTTTGGATTGGATAACCTAAGTAACCGACTACAGTCTACAGCAAACTGCAGATTGCAGCAATAAGGTATCCTTAAATCATTCAGTAGTTGCAGAATTTATTATGGTCCTAAGTTATCGTAAGTGTCTCAATAATTATGTGTAGGTCTGCTGTGTATTAGACATGTTTAGTGTGCTGATAGTACAGTGTATGTGTATGTGTTTGTGTGTGGGTGTGGGTGTGCTCCGTGTGCTGATAGTGCTTAGTGGATATCTACTGTACTAACCTCCCTGTGAAGATAGAGTGGTGTCTCTCTCTCTACCCTAGTTGTATGCAACAGACAGATGGTCCTGCTAAGAGGTGCACCATATGTTGATGCCTTGGACAGTCTGGCAAGCTGAGAACATAACACCACCTGAAGTTTAGCCCCACTTATGCCTGGTAAACATGAAACTTTATTTCCCTGTCTGCTGTGCATCGTAGTAAGTATAGTAGTTGATGTAACATTTTTACTATGGTAGGCTATTCCCCTAAAACACTGGGTCAGCTCCAAACACATTCTATACTGTGAAAACTATTTATCATAAAAAAAAGTATAGTGAACGTCATAAAGGACATGCGAGATAAATGGATTTTATTGTACTAGAGGCCACTGTACCTTTTCTGAGATGGAGTAAAAGTTTTCCTTTGTGTAACTCCAGCGTGATGGTGTGATCATCTTGTCCCTCTGTGTGTATCAAGGTCCCAGAGTTCTGCAGGGTTTTGAACTTCAGAGAGATGGTGTCTTTGGCTGTTTGACTTGATGTTGGGTTAGGGCTGAACCTGTAGAGCAAGCAGCTGCTGCCGTCAAACCTTGCCACGTCAGACTCTGCAAACAACACATATTACAAGTAAAGATTATACTGTAGAGTATAGTAGTACAAACAACACATTCACAAGTAAAGATTGTACAGTAGAGCATAGTAGTACTGTGCAACCAACACATTTACAAGTAAAGATTATACAGTAGAGTATGGTGGTACAATCCAACACTGCAAACTTTACATTTAATTGTTTATATTTTAGCAGACGCTCTTATCTAGAGCGACTTACAGTATTGGGTCCATACATTTTCATAGTGGTCCCCCTTAGGACTCAACCCCACAACCCTGGCATTGCAAGTGCCATTCTCTACCAACTGAGCTATAAGGGACTACATTACAAACCTGTGATAGTAGAAGTTAAATTCACAGCCCTCATCTTCAGCAGGAAAACAAATGCATACATTCTATTCAGAAACCCAGTGGGAAACACTTGTTGAAATAACATCAGCTGTAATGCTGCTTGTAATGAGCCAATTTCAACCAGATTTGACCACTGGGATACTGAAGAGAATAGTAGAGACGTTATTCACACTCAGTGGCAGCCATTCATTGCGTTCAGTGTTTTTATTAGCAATTAGATGTGCATTATAGGCTCCAGTGTGTGCTGGTTGAGTGAGATTTAGAGCCGAAGCTAATTTCTCCTTACTTAACTGCCTCTAATGAGGCAGGGTAGCCTTGGTCCGTCACACATCAAACCACTTCAATCACTAGATCAGTCTTTTTCATGATTATGATTGAAGAGCTGTGATTAAAGACTAAAGAAGACTTTAATGTGAGAGTACTGACCTTTTATCTTATGCTTTTACCTTATTGATATTGTTTGCAATGCATTGTAAGTTGAATATGACATACTTAAACATATGTAATTTTGGGATTACAGGTCTATTTCCCTGGCATTTACTTTCACGGTTACAAATTACATTGTTAAATGGTCATTACAGAATAATAATACCTATAGCACAGGTAGCAGTCAATGAGGGTTAAAACATAAACCCTTCAGAATGCTGTTCCATAGCCAAAAGCCAGTTAAATAAGTATAAACAAACCGTGGGCAATAATCGTTTAAAGAGTAAAACTGTCTGCTCTTATGTATAATCATTCAAAACACAATATAAAATATCAAAACACATCCACTCTGTCCTCGCTTATCCACAATTGAATACATCTCCTCCCAATAGTGCTGCATACAAAAAGAACACAAAACTATTCATATATTTGTTTAATATACATCATAAATCACCGCTCTACAATGGAGGACTGATTAAAAAACAAACAATCCAGGGACAGGTTGTTGGACTGAGGGAGAAACAGAGCCACAGTGTGAGACATAACAGATATGGATGTCTGTGTGAGACATGCTCGCTGTAAACAGAAATGACAACAGTGATGAAAAAGAAAATAAATGGATCTTTTGCATATTGTTTGTTGGCTCATCCACAGAAAAGAGCATGCAGTTAGTACACATACAGTCCTTCCCTAGCATTGTTTAATACTGGACATATGCAACAACCAGATTACAGTATTCTCATTGTAATAATGCAAAGATGGAAAACTTTGATGTGGGTGGGGACCATGAAAAATCTGAACTCATCATGAGGGGCTGCTGTGGCTGATGAGGGGCCACAGTCGGAGCCGGCCCTAGCCTTTTAGGGGCCCTAAGTATTTTGGGGGTTTGTTTCAGAGTTTAATTCCTGCTAATCTGCACATTTTCCTATTGGGCATAGAGAAAATGTTGCAGTTTTAAAATAAGTTTGGTGCAATTCTACACATTTTGCCATGGGGCAGAGAGAAGATTTTGCACTTGTCTAACTAATGTCATGCAATTAAAAAAAGAAATTCAAAGGGGCAGAAAGAAAATTGTGCAGTTTTACAGCTAAAGTCCTGCAATTCCACACATTTTACCATAGGCTGGAGAGAAAGGTTTCCAGTTTTTAATATGATATCTGAGTGAAAGAGTCTAACAAAATAAATGTACACACACATACACAACATTCGGAAAATATTCAGAACCTTATTACAGCCTTATTCTAAAATGGATAAAAGTGTTTGTTTTCGTCATCAATCTACATACAATACCCCGTAATGAAAAACAGGTTTAGAATTTTTGCAAATGAAAAAAAGAATAATAATGAAATAAATCACATTGTTGAATCAATTTTGGCAGCGATTACAGCCTCAAGTCTTCTTGGGTATGACGGTATAAGCGTGGCACACCTGTATTTGGGCAGGTTCTCCCATTCTTCTCTGCAGATCCTCTCAAACTCTGTCAGGTTGGATAGGGAGCGTCCCTGCACAGTTATTTTCAGGTCTCTTCAGAGATGTTCGATCGGGTTCAAGTCCAGGCTCTAGCTGGGCCACTCAAGGATATTCAGATACTTGTTTCTAAGCCACTCCTGCGTTGCCTTGGCTTGGCTTAGAGTCATTTTCCTGTTGGAAATTGAACCTTCGCCCCAGTCTGAGGTCCAGAGCGCTCTGGAGCAGGTTATCATCAAGGATATCTTTACTTTGCTGTGTTCATCTTTCCCTTGATCCTGACTAGTCTCCACATCATGATGCTGCCACCACCGTGCTACAGCGCTAGGATGATGCCAGGTTTCCTCCAGACTTGGCATTCAGGGCAAATCTTGTTTCCCATTATCTGAGAGTCCTTTAGGTGCCTATTGGCAAACTCCAAGTAGGCTGTAATGTACCTTTTACTAAGAAGTGGCTTCTATCTGGCCACTCTACAATAAAGGCCTGATTGGTGGAGTGCTGCAGAGATGGTTATCCTTCTGGTAGTTTCTCTCGTCTCCACAGAGGAACTCTGGAGCTCTGTCAACCCTGATGCCTTCCATTTCCCCAGATTGCTCAGTTTGGATGAGCGGACAGCTCTAGGAAGAGTCTTGGTGGTTCCAAACTTTTTCCATTTAAGAATGATGGAGGTCACTGTGTTTTGGGGGACCTTAAATGCTGCAGAAATGTTTTGGTACCCTTCCCCAGATCTGTGGTTAGACACAATCCTGTTTCGGAGCTATATGGACAGTTCCTTCATCCTCATGGTTTGGTTTTTGCTCTGACATTCACTGTCAACTGTGGGACCTTAGGTGTGTCCCTTTCCAAATCATGTCCAATCAATTGAATTTACCACAGGTGGACTCCACAATCAGGTTGTAGAAACATCTGAAGGATGATCAATGGAAACAGGATGCACCTTAGCTCAATTTTCAAGTCTCATAGTGTACAAAAGGCTGTGAAGTATTTGTAGATAATCATATCAGAGCTGTAGCTATGCCAGGATGTTACGGACAGCAGCTTCTCTTCTCCACTCGAGCAGAGAACCCTTTTCATCATTTATGTACGGGACTAGAGTTTTTTTGTTATTAGTGGTTATACCTAGCCAGATCCTCTATTGATGGAGTGGCTAAACACCCCTACACATCTCGTATCATGTCTGTTAGGTCTGGGTAAGATATGTATGTAAGAGAGAGTTAAGATAGTCAAGTTAAGTATTGAGACTTTCTTAGGAGTGAATTAACATAGTGAATTCAGGGCTGGCAGTAGAAAATTCTGAAGTATTTGTAGGTAATCATTTCAATAATGTTAGTTCATCATATCAGAGCTGGAGCTCCACCCACCAGTGAAGTGGAGCAGAGCATACTGTCTCCAGCTCAGAGAAGGTCAGCTCGTGAGTAGTGAGAGAAAGTTCCAGCCATCCTTGTGTTTTCCCACCAGTTAGCTTTCATTGTGTTAGCCATGTTAGTTCATATTTCATATCTTGTCTGCAGATGCACTCTGTGAAGATAATGTCATTTTTATGGTTATGCTAATTAGTAGTTTCAACTGCGAGCTAGCAATTGTGAGCTGGCTACCTCTGTTTTGGTTATTATATCATTAACCCTATATTGGTATAGGATAATGTCCCCCAGTGCATTGCCATATCTCGGACTGGCCAATCAAAATAAAAGATTAGGATGGCAAAAGAACACATAAACTGGACAGAGATATGTCTTTTTCTTTGCAACTCTGACTAGAAGGCCAGCATCCGTAGTCGCCTCTTCACTGTTGACGTTGAGACTGGTGTTTTGCGGGTACTATTTAATGAAGCTGCCAGTTGAGGACCTGTGAGGCTTCTGTTTCTCAAACTAGACACTAATGTACTTGTCCTCTTGCTCAGTTGTGCACTGGGGCCTCCCATTTTCAGCCTGTAATCAAATCCACAAATGCTGATGCTCCAGATACTCAACTAGTCTAAAGAAGGCCAGTTTTTATTGCTTATTTAATCAGAACAACAGTTTTCAGCTCAAAAAGTACTACACCGGCTCCAACGCTCGTCGGATGTGGCAGGGCTTGCAAACTATTACAGACTACAAAGGGAAGCACAGGCGAGACCTGCTAAGTGACACAAGCCAACCAGACAAGCTAAATTCCTTATATGCTTGCTTCGAGGCAAGTAACACAAACATGCATGAGAGCATCAGCTGTTCCGGAAGACTGTGTGATCAAGCTCTCCGCAGCCGATGTGAGTAAGACCTTTAAAAAGGTCAACATTCACAAGGCTGCAGGACCAGACAAATTACCAGGACGTGCACTAAGAGTATGCGCTGACCAACTGGCAAGTGTCTTCAATTACATTTTCAACATGTCTGTAATTCCAACATGTTTCAAGCAGACAACCATAGTCCATATGCCCAAGAACACTAAGGTAACCTGCCTAAATGACTACCGACCCGTGCACTCACGTCTGCAGCCATGAAGTGTTTTGAAAAGTTGGCCATGGATCACATCAACACCATTATCCAGAACCCTAGACCCACTCCAATTTGCATACCGCCTACTCAGATCTACAGATGATGCAATCTCTATTGCACTCCACATTGCCCTTTCCCACCTGGACAAAAGGAAAACCTATGTGAGACTACTATTCATTGACTACAGCTCAGCGTTCAACACCATACTGCCCTCAAAGCTTATCACTAAGCTAAGGACCCTGGGACTAAACACCTCCCTCTGCAGCTGGATCCTGGACCTCCTGACGGGCCGCCCCCAGGTGGTAAGGGTAGGTAACAACACATCACCCACTCTGATCCTCAACACAGTGGTCACTCAGGGGTGCGGGCTCCGTCCCCTCCTGTACCCCCAGTTCACTCATGACTGCACAGCCAGGCATGAATCCAATACCATCATTAAGTTTGCCAACGACACAACAGTTGTAGGCCTGATCACAGACAACGACGAGACATCCTACAGGGAGAACATCAGAGACTGGTCGTGTGGTGCCAGGACAACAAACACTCCCTCAATGTGATCAAAACAAAGGAGATGATTGTGGACTACAGAAAAAGGAGGACTGAGCACATCCCCATTCTCATCGACTGGGCGGTAGTGGAGCAGGTTGAGAGCTTCAAGTTCCTTGGTGTCCACAGCACACCAAGATATTCGTGATGAGGGCACGACAAAACCTATTCCCCCTCAGGAGACTGAAAAGATTTGGCATGGGTCCTCAGATCCTCAAAAGGTTCTACAACTGCACCATCGAGAGCTTCACTGCCTGGTATGGCAACTGCTCGGCCTCCAATCGCAAGGAACTACAAAGGGAAGTGTGTATGGCCCAGTACATCACTGGGGCCAAGCTTCCTGCCATCCCGGACCTCTGACACCGCCTGGTATAGAGGAAGGACCTAGAAATTGTCTAAGAAAAACTGTTCTCTCTGATACCGTATGGCAAGTGGTACCGGAGCGCCAAGTCTAGGTCCAAGAAAATTCTAAATAGCTTCTACCCCCAAGCCATAAGACTACTGAACATCTAATCACATGTCTTCCGAGGACAATTTGCATTGCCCCCCTTTACACCGCTGCTACTCTGTTATTATCTATGCATAGTCACTTTAATAACTCTACATATACATATTACCTCAATTACCTTGACTAACCGGTGCCCCAAAACACTGAATCTGTACCGGTGCCCCCTGTTTATAGCATCGTTATTTTACTGCTGCTCTTTAACCTTTTTGGGACAGCGGGTAGCATTTTCGCTTTTGGATGAATAGCGTGCCCAGAGTGAACTGCCTCCTACTCTGTCCCAGATGCTAATACAGTGCCTTGCGAAAGTATTCGGCCCCCTTGAACTTTGCGACCTTTTGCCACATTTCAGGCTTTAAACATAAAGATATAAAACTATTTTTTTGTGAAGAATCAATAACAAGTGGGACACAATCATGAAGTGGAACGACATTTATTGGATATTTCAAACTTTTTTAACAAATCAAAAACTGAAAAATTGGGCGTGCAAAATTATTCAGCCCCCTTAAGTTAATACTTTGTAGCGCCACCTTTTGCTGCGATTACAGCTGTAAGTCGCTTGGGGTATGTCTCTATCAGTTTTGCACATCGAGAGACTGAAATGTTTTCCCATTCCTCCTTGCAAAACAGCTCGAGCTCAGTGAGGTTGGATGGAGAGCATTTGTGAACAGCAGTTTTCAGTTCTTTCCACAGATTCTCGATTGGATTCAGGTCTGGACTTTGACTTGGCCATTCTAACACCTGGATATGTTTATTTTTGAACCATTCCATTGTAGATTTTGCTTTATGTTTTGGATCATTGTCTTGTTGGAAGACAAATCTCCGTCCCAGTCTCAGGTCTTTTGCAGACTCCATCAGGTTTTCTTCCAGAATGGTCCTGTATTTGGCTCCATCCATCTTCCCATCAATTTTAACCATCTTCCCTGTCCCTGCTGAAGCAAAGCAGGCCCAAACCATGATGCTGCCACCACCATGTTTGACAGTGGATATGGTGTGTTCAGGGTGATGAGCTGTGTTGCTTTTACGCCAAACATAACGTTTTGCATTGTTGCCAAAAAGTTCAATTTTGGTTTCATCTGACCAGAGCACCTTCTTCCACATGTTTGGTGTGTCTCCCAGGTGGCTTGTGGCAAACTTTAAACAACACTTTTTATGGATATCTTTAAGAAATGGCTTTCTTCTTGCCACTCTTCCATAAAGGCCAGATTTGTGCAATATACGACTGATTGTTGTCCTATGGACAGAGTCTCCCACCTCAGCTGTAGATCTCTGCAGTTCATCCAGAGTGATCATGGGCCTCTTGGCTGCATCTCTGATCAGTCTTCTCCTTGTATGAGCTGAAAGTTTAGAGGGACGGCCAGGTCTTGGTAGATTTGCAGTGGTCTGATACTCCTTCCATTTCAATATTATCGCTTGCACAGTGCTCCTTGGGATGTTTAAAGCTTGGGAAATCTTTTTGTATACAAATCCGGCTTTAAACTTCTTCACAACAGTATCTCGGACCTGCCTGGTGTGTTCCTTGTTCTTCATGATGCTCTTTGCGCTTTTAACGGACCTCTGAGACTATCACAGTGCAGGTGCATTTATACGGAGACTTGATTACACACAGGTAGATTGTATTTATCATCATTAGTCATTTAGGTCAACATTGGATCATTCAGAGATCCTCACTGAACTTCTGGAGAGAGTTTGCTGCACTGAAAGTAAAAGGGGCTGAATAATTTTGCACGCCCAATTTTTCAGTTTTTGATTTGTTAAAAAAGTTTGAAATATCCAATAAATGTCGTTCCACTTCATGATTGTGTCCCATTTGTTGTTGATTCTTCACAAAAAAATACAGTTTTATATCTTTATGTTTGAAGCCTGAAATGTGGCAAAAGGTCGCAAAGTTCAAGGGGGCCGAATACTTTCGCAAGGCACTGTATATGCATATTATTAGTATTATTGGCTAGAAAACACTCCGAAGTTTCAAAAACTGTTTGAAAGATGTCTGTGAGTATAACAGAACTCATATGGCAGGCGGAAACCTGAGACAAATCCACCAGGAAGTGGGAACTCTGAGGTTTGTAGTTTTTCAAAGCTTGGCCTACCAAATACAGTGTCTAAGGAGTCAAGTTGCACTTCCTACAGCTTCCACTAGATGTCAACCGTCTTTAGAAACTTGTTTGAGGATTCAACAATAAAGGAGGGGCTATTGAGACCTGTTTGAATCAGTGGTCTGGTAGAGTGCCTTGGTCTCATGACGCGCGGTCACGAGAGAGTTAGCTCTCGTTCCAGTGCTTTTCTGAAGACATAGAATTCTCCGGTTGGAACCTTATTGATGATTTATGTTAAAAACATTCTAAAGATTCAAGCGATGTATGGAATCACTTGTTTCTACGACCTGTAACAGAACCTTTTGAGTTTTTGTCTGGACGAAGTGCTCGCGCCTCATGAAGATGGATTACTGGGCTGAACACGCTAACAACAAGTGTCTATTTGGACATAAATGATGGACTTTATGGAACTTTATGAAACAAATCAGTAATTTATTGTCGAACTGGGATTCCTGGGAGTGCCTTCTGATGAAGATCATCAAAAGTAAGTGAATATTTATAGTGTTATTTCTAACTTCTGTTGACTCCAACATAGCGGATATATCTCTGGCTGGATTGGGCTCTGAGCGCCGTTCTCAGATTATGCTTTTTCCGTAAAGTTTTTTTGAAATCGGACACAGCGGTTGCATTAATAAGGAGAAGTCTATCTTTAATTATGTGAATAACACTTGTATCTTTTATCAATGTTATCAATGTTATGAGTATTTCTGCAAAATCACAGGATGTTTTGGAATCAAAACATTACTGCACGTAACGCGCCAATGTAAACTAAGATTTTTGGATATAAATATGCACATTATCGACCAAAACATACATGTATTGTGTAACATGATGTCCTATGAGTGTCATCTGATGAAGATCATCAAAGGTTAGTGATTCATTTTGTCGATATTTCTGCTTTTTGTGACTATCTTTGGTTGGAAAAATGGCTGTGTTTTTTTTACTTGCGGTGATCTAACATGTGTTGTGCTTTCGCTGTAAAGCATTTTTTTAATTGGACACGATGGGTAGATTAACAAGAAGTTTCTTTCATTTGCTGTATTGGACTTGTTAATGCGTGAAAGTTACATATTTCTAAAAAATATTTGTGAATTTCGCACGCTGCCTTTTCAGCGGAATGTTGTCGAGGGGTTCCGCTACCGGAAAGGGCACAGTCAACCTAATGTATGTAAACTTCTGACCCACTGGAATAGTGATACAGTGAATTCTAAGTTAAATAATCCGTCAACAATTTTGTGAGAAATTACTTGTGTCATGCACAAAGTAGATGTTCTAACCAATTTTCCAAAAGTATAGTTTGTTAAAACAAGAAATATGTGGAGTGGTTGAAAAACGAATTTTAATGACTCCAACCTAAGTGTATGTAAACTTCCCAAACCTCCCAACTTCAACTGTATGACTGCACTGCTGGTTAGGGCTTGTAAGTAATCATTTCACTGTAAGGTATACATCTGTTGTATTCAGCGCATGTGATAAATGAAATGATTTGATTACACTGTATTTCACTGTTTAGAGGTATTCAAGTTAATTGTGCCGTTTTAGCCTGTACTGAAGATGGTGATATACACGTGCGGCAGCACCCCTTTGTTCTCAAATTAGTGCAGTCACAGTCACGTTGTATTGCGCTATATGGTTCTGTATACAGTGGGGAGAACAAGTATTTGATACACTGCCGATTTTGCAGGTTTTCCTACTTACAAAGCATGTAGAAGTCTGTAATTTTTATCATAGGTGCACTTCAACTGTGAGAGGCAGAATCTAAAACAAAAATCCAGAAAATCACATTGTATGATTTTTAAGTAATTAATTTGCATTGACCATTCTCTTGCCTACCTTTTTGGAACTAATAAATATAAAATACTCAAACCATCTTCCTCCCGTGTCTGCATCTGGGTCTGGCCCTGAGCCCTTATAGTACGAACTGGCCATGACAGACCCAGCAGACCTGGACCAGCTCCGCCACGCTGTCTCCCTGCAGGGAGCCACCACTGGGAGGCATGAGGAGCTACTTCAGGAAGGGCTTCGTTCCCCGACAGAACACTACGACCAGGGGTTTAAGGCTATAATGGAGCAAATCAGGGAGTTAGCTCATAGGCAGCCTACCACCTCTGAGAACCCCAAACCACCCAGTAACTTTTTCTCTATGAGTGCTGAGTTTGTACAGCCTACTTCGCTCCCCGCAAACCCCGCTTACCTCCTCCGGAGCATTACTTTGGGGTTCCTGGTACCTGCCGGGGTTCTTATTCTCAATGCTCCCTTATTTTTGAGCTACAGTTATCTTCGTTCCCTTCGGACCGATCTAAGATAGCATATATTACTACATTAATGTCGGGAAGGGTGCTCTCCTGGGTGATGGCTGTTTGGGAGCAACAATCCGTCATTTGTCATCATCTGGAGGATTTCATGGCAGAGGTGAGGAAGGTGTTCAATTCTCCGGTATCAGGGAGAGAGGTGGCCCCTAAACGTCTTGAATTACATCAAGATTCCCATCGTGTGGTAGACTATGCTGTTGATTTTTGCACATTGGCCCCCGAGAGTGCCTGGAATCCTGAGTCCCTTTTTCGATACCTTCCTTCACGGACTATCTGAGGTGATAAAGGATGAGCTAGCTGCTCGGGAATTGCCGGTGGACTTTGATTCCCTCATTGCCCTCACCATTAGAATTGATGGGCGGCTAAGGGAATGCAGGAGTGAGAGGAGGTCTGGCCTGGGTCACACTCGTTCATCCACAGTGGCTCACTCATCGTCGAAGGTATCTGGAAGTCCTCAAAGGATATTTTTCAGAGAGGATCTGAAGCCACACGAGCCTCCTCGAGAATCATCGATGACGGGTGAGTCTGACACACCAGAACCTAGGCAACTGGGAAGGGCAACTGGCAAGGTTAACACCTAGGGAGCATTCCCGCAGGCTAAGCTCCAATTGCTGTCTGTATTGTGGAGCTGTAGGACATTATATAGCCACCTGCCCAGTTAAGAGACCAGACACCTTAGTAGGTACAAGCACTCTGGTGAGTCAGAGGGTTCCCAGTCAAAGTCCCATTACCCATACTCCTTTTTCTGTGAGCTTGCTGTGGGGAGACCAGTCTAAGTCTCTCCGGGTGCTTTTTGACTCTGGTGCAGATTAGGGTTTTATGGACGCTACCCTGGTATCAGAACTGGGTATCAATACTCAACTCCTCTCTGTTCAGATGGATGCCAGGGCACTGGAAGGTCACGCCATTGGTAGAGTCACACACAGCAGAATTCCCCTAAATATGCGGGTATCTGGAAACCACAGTGAGTCAATTCAGCTCCTCCTCATTGAGTCTCCCCACATACCTGTTGTTTTCTTTTTTTCTTGGCTCCAAAAACACAACCCAGATATTGACTGGACTACGGGTTCCATTCT
This sequence comes from Oncorhynchus clarkii lewisi, assembly GCF_045791955.1. Lineage (NCBI taxonomy): Eukaryota > Metazoa > Chordata > Actinopteri > Salmoniformes > Salmonidae > Oncorhynchus > Oncorhynchus clarkii. The sequence continues at coordinate 15,673,799 of NC_092158.1, read as the reverse complement.
GTTCGGATGGAGCCCATTTTGCCATTCAAAGGCGGCGCAGCCATCCCTGAAACGTCTGTCTCCAAGATTAAGTACGGCGTCGGATCTCTCTGCCGTGCCCGGAGAGTATCATGACCTCCTGGAGGTTTTCAGCAAAGCTCGTGCTATTGACCTCCTTCTGGGCACCACACCACCTCGAGGCCAGCTCTATTCCCTGTCCGAATCTGAGACTAAAGCCATGGAGGAGTACATTGAGGACTCACTGGCTGTTGGGAGCATTCGTCCTTCTGCCTATCCTGCCGTCGCAGGATTCTTCTTTGTGGGGAAAAAGGACAAGACCCTGCATCCATGTAAAGATTGCCAGGGTCTCAACAATATTATTATTATTTATTTTTTTAATCGGTACCCTCTACCACTCCTCTCCTCAGCTTTAGAACCTCTCCAGGGAAGTGTGAGTTCCACCGCTCCACTATCTCCTTTCTAGGATACATTATAGCTGAGGGGAATGTACAGATGGATCCAGAGAAGGCGAGGGTGGTGGTGGATTGGCCACAGCCCACGTCCAGGGTGCAGCTCCAATGGTACTGGGTTTTGCTAATTTCTATCGCAGTTTCATTCGGGGCCACAGCAACCTGGCGGCTCCCCTCTCTGCACTCACCTCTCCCAAGGTACCGTTCACATGGTCTCCAGCAGCAGACAAGGCATTTGGGGATCTTAATTAAGCAGCAATTCACTACTGCTTCTATCCTCATCCATCCGGACCCAACTTGTCAGTTTGTGGTGGAAGTTGATGCTTCTGACGTGGGAGTAGGGGCCGTTCTTTCCCAGCTATCCGTTCAGGACCAAAAGCTTATTCACTGTGCCTTCATGTCCCATTGTTTAAATTCTGCGGAAAGGAATGATGATGTTGAAAACCGGGAACTCCTAGCTGTGAAGATGGCTCTGGAGGAGTGGAGACACTGGCAGGAAGGGGCGGAACATCCATTCCTGGTATGGACGGATCATTAAAATGTAGAATACCTTTGTACTGCCAAGCGCCTCAACCCAAGGCAAGCTCGTTGGGCTCTGCTATTTACCAGGTTCAATTTCACCATCTCCTACCGACCAAGGTCAAAGAACGTGAAGCCGGGCGCTCTATCCCGTCTGTACAGTTCCACTGCCACTCCCTCTGAATCTGAGACAATCCTCCCTGCCTCTTGCTTGGCGGCTTCTGTTGTTTGGGGAATTGAGGCTCTGGTTCGCAGGGCACAGTGTTCCCAGACGGACCCTGGGGGGGGGGGGGGGGGGGGGGGGGTGTCCAACTAACTGGCTGTTTGTTCCTGATTCAGTCCGGTCTCAGGTCCTGGAATGGGCTCACTCCTCCAGGCTTACCTGTCATCCTGGTACTCGTTGAACACGGGCTTTCCTCCATCAACGGTTCTGGTGGCCCACCATGGTTCCTGATGTCTCGGCCTTTGTCGCCACATGCATGGTGCGCACAAAGCAAGACTGCACGGCAAGCACCCTCTGGCCTCCTACAGCCACTCCCTGTCCCTCATCGCTCCTGGTCCCATATTTCCCTGGATTTTGTCACTGGGCTTTCCCCGTCAGATGGCAACACCACCATCCTGACGGTGGTTGACAGATTCTCCTAGGCCGCCTATGTCCATCCTTCTTCCGAAGTTACCTTCAGCCAAGGAGACGGTCCAGCTTATGGTGCAGCATGTCTTCCGAATTCATGGCTCCCGGATGACATTGTCTCAGACCAAGGTCCTCAGTTCTCGTCCCAATTCTGGAAGACGTTCTGTACTCTTATCGGGTCGTCAGCCAGCCTGTCCTCTGGGTTTCATCCACAATCTAACGGCCAGACGGAGCGAGCAAATCAAGATATGGAGACGGCACTCCGGTGTCTTGTTGCCAGTAACCCCACCACCTGGAGTTGGCAACTAGTCTGGGTGGAATATGCCAGGAACACTCTCCCCTGCTCGGCTACTGGACTATCCCCCTTCGAATGCTCCATAGGGTATCAGCCCCCGCTCTTTCCAGAGCAAGAAGTGGAGGTCAACATACATTCAGCAGAGATGTCCGTCCGCCGCAATCGGTGTACCTGGAGAAGAGCTCGGGCGGTTCTTCTCAAGACCACCTCCAGGTATCGTTGACAAGCAGAACACCACCGGACTCTGGCTCCTCGCTATTGGATCAGGCAGAGGGTATGGTTGTCCACTCGGGACCTACCCCTCCGGGTAGAATCCCGTAAACTTTCTCCCCGTTTCATTGGTCCTTTCCCCATTTCTAGAGTCATTAGTCCCACTGCTGTCCATATGTTGTTGCCCCGTACCCTCTGTGTTCACCCTACTTTTCATATGTCCAGGATTAAGCCCTTGTCTCACAGTCCTCTGTTTCTAGGCCCATCCTTCCCCGCCGGGTATTCGATGGCCAGCCAGCATATACGGTGAGATGCATCCTGAGGGTTCAACCACGGGGCAGGGGTTTCCAGTACCTGGTTGACTGGGAGGGTTATGGCCCGGAGGAGAGGTGCTTGGTTCCTGCTAAAGACATCCTTGACCCAGTTCTCATTGCCAATTTTCACCGCCGGTACCCCGGTCAGCCAGGTATGCGCCCAGGTAGGACAGCAAGTGGTGCCCCTAGGGGGGTTACTGTCACACCCTGTTCTGTGTCACCTGTCCTTGTGATCGTCTCCACCCCCTCCAGGTGTCGTTTATTTTCCCCAGTGTATTTATCACTGTGTTACCTAACTTTCTGTGCCAGTTCGTCTTGTCTTTTTCAAGTCAACCAGCACGTTTTTCCCGTGCTCCTGCTTTGCTATTCTCTCTTTTGCTAGTCCTCCCGGTTTTGACACTTGCCTGTTTTCTGGACTCCGTACCCGCCTGCCTGCCCTGACCTCGAGCCTGCCTGCCACTCTATACCTCCTGGACTCTGATCCGGTTTTGACCCTTGGCCTGTCCACGACAATTCTCTTGCCTACCCTTTTTGGAACTTATACATATCAAATACTCAAACAATCTGCCTCCCGTGTCTGCATCTGTGTCTGGCCCTGAGCCCTCAAACATTTCTACAAATCACTTTTCATTTTGTCATTATGGGGCATTGTGTGTAGATTAAGAAAAAAAACAATCAATTTAAACCATTTTAGAATAAGGCTGTAACGTAACAAAATGTGGAAAAAGTCAAGGGGTCTGAATACTGAATGCATGATATATACTGTATATAGGGGGGAAATTGATCTTGGGGACTTTAGGGAGTTGCCCATATCTGTTAAGAGGTAATGATGTCCTGTCAAACTCCACTGGTTGTACTTACTGTAAGGGCATCCATAGGCTTCCAGTCTCAGACCTATCCTCCCGTTGGGGTTCCAATCTAGAGGAAGTAACCGCAGGAACCTGGCGAAGACTGGCTGCTGCAGTTTAAACTGCACCACACTGTCTGCATTACTGTTCCCTGTGAACGCCTGGAACACACAGAGGAGACAGTATAATTATCTGCCTGATTTACACATTATACTCACATTATTTGGATGTTACACATCATTGGAGTCTACCTAGAGGCGAACTCCTCATAATAATGCTTGGAACAGAGCAAATGGAATGGCATCAAAAACACATGGAAACCATTTGTTTGATGTATTTGATATCATTCCCCCAATTCCGGTCCAGCCATTACCACGAGCCCGTCCATCCCAATTAAGAGGTCACCAACCTCCTGTGCTGCACATCTATTAGCCATATATACTCCTATATCCTCCACACACTCCTTCCGTGGCCTACAACTGCTCTTATATGCTAGTAAAACTAAATGCATGCTCTTCAACCAATTGCAGCCCGCACCTGCCAGCCCGCCTAGCATCACTACTCTGGACGGTTCTGACTTACAATATGTGGACAACTACAAATACCTAGGTGTCTGGTTAGACTGTAAACTCTCCTTCCAGACTCACTTAATGTGAAAGCATCTTAAGCATCTTAAGCATCTCCAATTCAAAATTACATCTAGAATCGGCTTCCTATTTCACAACAAAGCCTCCTTCACTCATGCTTCCAAAGATACCCTCATAAAAATGACTCTCCTACCAATCCTTGACTTTGGCGATGTCATTTACAAAATAGCCTCCAACACTCTACTCAGCAAATTGGATGTAGTCTATCACAGTGCCATCTGTTTTGTCAACAAAGCCACATATACTACCAACCACTGCGACCTGTATGCTCTCGTTGGCTGGCCCTCGCTACATATTCGTGGCGAAACCCACTGGCTCCAAGTCTATAAGTCTTTGCTAGGTAAAGCCCCGCCTTATCTCAGCTCACTGGTAACCATAGCAACACCCACACATATACACTACCTCATCCCCATACTGTTATTGCTTTTTTTGCTCTTTTGCATCTCAGTATCTCTACTTGCACATCATCATCTGCACATCTATCACTCCAGTGTTAATGCTAAATTGTAATTACTTCGCCACTATGGCCTATATTTTGCCTTACCTCCCTAACCTTACTACATTTGCACACACTGCACATAGATTTTTCTATTGTGTTATTGACTATACGTTTGTTTATCCCATGTGTAACTCTGTTGTTATTTTTGTCGCACTGCTTTGCTTTCTTGGCCAGGTTTCAGTTGTAAATGAGAACTTGTTATCAACTGGCCTACCTGGTTAAATAAAGGTAAAATAAAAAATACAAAAATACAATCCTGTTGTGTAGATTATAGAGGTACGTTTGGGAAACCCACTGTTCAACTTGTTTCTGTGTATTACAGCCAAGCCAGTACTTGCCTCGCAGGAGCATACAGTTGAAGTCGGAAGTTTACATACACCTTAGCCAAATAGATTTAAATTCAGTTATTCACAATTCCTGACATTTAATCCTAGTAATTTAATCCTAAAATTCCCTGTTTTACATCAGTTAGGATCACCACTTTATTTTAAGAATGTGAAATGTCAGAATTATAGTAGAGAGAATGATTTATTTAAGCTTTTATTAATTTCATAACTGAGTCATGTTTGTAGGCCTCTTTGCTCGCGCTCACTTTTTCAGTTCTGCCCACAAATTTTCTATAGGATTGAGGTCAGAGTTTTATGATGGCCACTCCAATACCTTGACCTTGTTGTCCTTAAGCCATTTTGCCACAACTTTGGAAGTATGTGTCACGACTCCTTCCGAAGGTGGCTCCCCTTCCTGTTCGGGTGGCGCTCGGTGGTCGTCGTCACCGGCCTACTAGCTGCCACTGATCCTTTTTCCCCTTTTCTGTTTATTGGTTTCACCTGTTTGTGTTTTAGGCTGATTAGTCTGGCTTTATTTACCAGTAAGCCCGCCTGCTCTTTGTGCGGGATTGTTTTGTGTAACTTGTGTGCACGTCTGTGGGTTGTGTGTTTCCCATTTCATGGGTTTTGCTGGACAGTTTAAGTCCCCGTGTTTGGGGCATTTGTTTTGTTGTGCGCCCTGTGTTTTCGTGGGGTTGGCTTATGTTCGCCGTTTTGTGCATTAAATATAGCTCTACCCTGAACTTTCTGCGCCTGACTTCTCACCCACTACACCCAGTACGTTACAGTATGCTTGGGGTCATTGTCCATTTGGAAGACCCATTTGCGACCAAGCTTTAACTTCCTGACTGATGTCTTGAGATGTTGCTTCAATATATCCACATAATTTTCCTTCCTCATGATGCCATCTATTTATTGAAGTGCATCAGTCCCTCCTGCAGCAAAGCACGTCCACAACATGATGCTGCCACCCCCGTGCTTGGGATGGTGTTCTTCGGCTTGCAAGCCTCCCCCTTCTTCCCCCAAACATAACGATGGTCATTATGGCCAAACAGTTCTATTTTTGTTTCATCAGACCAGAGGACATTTCTCCAAAAACTACGATCTTTGTCCCATGTGCAGTTGCAAACCGTAGTCTGGCTTTTTTTGGAGGTTTTGGAGCAGTGGCTTCTTCCTTGCTGAGTGGCCTTTCAGGTTATGTTGATATAGGACTTGTTTTACTGTGGATATAGATACTTTTGTACCTATTTCCTCCAGCATCTTCACAAGGTATTTCACTGTTGTTCTGGGATTGATTTGCAATTTTCGCATCGAAGTACGTTCATCTCTAGGAGACAGAAAGCGTCTCCTTCCTGAGCGGTATGACGGCTGCGTTGTCCCATGGTGTTTATACTTGCATACTATTGTTTGTATAGATGAACGTGGTACCTTCAGGTGTTGGGAAATTGCTCCCAAGGATGAACCAGAAAAAGAGGCACTGAGGTTGAAGGGAGGCCTTGAAATACATCCACATGTACACCTCCAATTGACTCAAATTATGTCAATTAGCCTATCAGAAGATTCTAAAGCCATGACATCATTTTTTTTTTATTAACTAAGCTGTTTAACTTAAGGCTAGATGGCAGTATTCGGAAGTTCGGATGACTGACGTGCCCAAAGTAAACTGCCTGTTACTCAGGCCCAGAAGCTAGGATATGCATATGGTAGCATTGGATAGAGAACATTCAGAAGTTTCTAAAACTATTAAAATATTGTGTTTGTGAGTATAACAGAATTGATATGGCAGGCAACAACCCGAGGATAATTCACCCAGAATATTTTTTGGGGGAGGTCACAGTCCATTCAAATACTTGTCTATGGGATATTCAAAGTAATTCCTCCCAGATTGCAGTTCCTATGGCTTCCACTAGATGTCAAGTCTTTAGAAACGGTTTCATCTTGTTTTTTGAAAAAATAGTTAGAAGTTGTAGTTTTTCAAGGTGGCTCTCATTTGGACTGTAGTCTTGTGGCGCTCGTGGATGAGAGCGCGTACTTCGTTATTTATGTCCGGAATTGAACATACATTCAGTCTTAAATTTTATAGTTTATTTACATATTAGTGTACCTGAGGCTTGATTAGAAACGTTGTTTGACTTGTTAGGACCAAGTTTATTGCTAACTTTTCGGATTCCTTTGTCTGCATGATCAACAAGTGGAACGGGTGGATTACTGAAAAAAACGTACCAACTAAAATGACTTTTTAGGGATATAAAGGACTTTATCGAACAAAACGCCAATTCGTTGTGTAGCTGGCACCCTTGGGATTGCAAACAGAGGAAGATCTTCAAAGGTAAGTGATATATTTTATCGCCATTTCAGATTTTTGTGACGCCTCTGTGGTTTGGAAGATGTTTTTAATGCTGGCGGAAGGGGGCGCTGTCTTCAGGTAATCTTATGGTATGCGTTCGCCATAAAGCCTTTGAAATATTACAAAGCGGTTGGAATAAAAAGAAGTTAAGCTTTTAAACGATGTAAAACACTTAGCCCAAAGAGGTTTTAAAGGAACAGTAAACTTAGTGTATGTAAACTTCTGACCCACTGGAATTACGATACAGTGAATTATAAGTGAAATAATCTGTCTAAACAATTGTTGGAAAAATTACTTGTGTCATGCACAAAGTAGATGTTCTAACCGACTTGCCAAAACTATAGTTTGTTAACAAGAAATGTGTGGAGTGGTTGAAAAATGAGTTTTAATGACTCCAACCTAAGTGTATGTAAACTTCCGACTTCAACTGTATCTGGAATGGAATGCGCCCCTCTGGTGTTGTGCCCATCCCTCTCCCCTCCTTGAAATGAAATATAGCGAGCAACAAGCACGTCGCAAACAATGTTCCGCTAAGGTAGATATTTGATGTGACATTTTTTCTTTACGTTTCTCTTAGCGACCAATGACCATGCATTGCATTGCATTAAGCTGGCCCAGCGAAACAAGCTAGTTAAAGTAGATTATTTCGCAGAGACAACTAGGATATTTTGCAGAATTTATCAGTAGCTAGGTTTCCATCTAATTGGCGACAGATTTTCATGCGAATATTCTAGAATCTGCATTTTCCCACCAGTGGTGTTTCCACCAAATGAACTTGAGGATAACATAATGAGTGCGTGATGAAGTAGTGCACACAACATGTACTTTTCCACTTATGCTTTCATGTACCAAATACAAATCTAAAGTTCAATGTGCTTCCATCGCATTTACAACTCTACCAATAGTTTTGCCACAACAACTGTTGCATTGAATAGCAAATGTGCCTAATCTAGTTCTGGCACCTGCACTCTTGCCAACATCTTGCAGATACAGTGCATCTAGGCTGTGCAGGTTGGCTAATCTACATGAGATTATTATGGATAAGAGCGAGAACATTTTTAATTTTCAAATGGCAATCAAGCATCAATCTTATCACAAGAATAAGACACTTAATATTTATTGGAAAGCATCATCAAGCTCATCACTGTGCACTTTCACCACCCTGTGAAGTTCATAATTTATTTCATCTGTAGCCTAATAAACGTTCATTGGTGAGCATCAGTGAAAAATCAGAGTAGCTTGCATTTCAATTGAACCTCAACTGCCCCCTTGAAATTAAAAAATAATAATAATAATCAGAATATGGAAATAGAGCCACTAAGGTGGTGGTGTGATGTAATCCATGCACTCATTGGAATCTACATCATATTTAACTGGTTGACTCAATGAACAAGCTAGATCTGGCTAGATCTAGTTACTAGCTACTGTAATGAACACAAGGGGAGACAGAGAGCTGGTTTCAAGCGCAGGGCGCAGAAGGTGTTTATTGCAAAGAACCACAGGAGGAGGCAGGTAGCTGGGTCCAGGGGCAGGTAGAAGGTCATACTTAGGGGGTCCAAAAGGGTAACAGTACAGGCAAGGAAAAGGCTAGTAATGTAGTCTGGGAGATCAGGCAATAGGTAGATAACAGGACATCCGATAGGCTAAAGTACAGGCAGGGAATAGGCAAAAGGCGTCATTAGTTTTTGCCTGCCTCACTATCATACAATGGAGGAGTAATTCACAGGAAACCCAGCGCTCTGAAAGCAATGTGTCACAAAATAAACAATACCTCACAGTGATGGGGTGCAAAGAACTGAACTAAATAGTGTGTGATAGTGACATACAGGTGTGTGAACAGGTGATTAGAATGCAGGTGGTTAGGATCCGGAGTGAGCTGCGTTCAGGGGATCTAGGTGTCTGAGAGTGTGAGCTAGAAAGTGGGCTGGAAAGTGAGCTGCGTCCAGGGGTTGTGAGTTGGAAGCAGACGTTACAGCTACGTAATCTCGCCTACCAGCCAGCTTGCTCTCAGTCTGGATGTTTGGTTTCAGAGCGCATCAGAACAGGACTTGGTAGTCTATAGCAGGAGCAGAGAAACTAGACACTAGACACCACTTTTAATGGGCTGATCTCTGTCCATCACCAGGCATGTAGCACCTCCCCTCTTTGTGGATTTCAATGCGCAAGCATTGCAAGTAATGGGCCAAACAAAGAAGTGAGTTTGGGAAATCGGAACGTATGCGTCAACATTTTTTTTTGCACATATACATTTTCTATGCCCGAATACAGAATCAATTGGGCTCTCGAAAAATAATGTGGTCGCTGTGATAGAACATTTACTTTGATTGGCGATCTCAGCAATTTTTCAATGTCCCATCTCATACAGTTGTAGCAGGCTTTCTCCCTCTCCATTTTAAATGTAGGCTCAGTGAAATGACATTGCCACAAGCAGCACCGGAGATATTGAAATGAACTAGATGCAACACAGTCACACACATTTAACACTCTTCTTGTTGTGGAAATTGACCCACTAAGCTGTTTACTTTCGGCTTCTATGTCATATCGCTGAGTCTACCTTTAACCACACACCTTTCAAGTCTCACTTTGAGGCACAGTGTTACCGGGCTCTATGCGGCAGAAATTCGAGCCTGGGGACGAGGTGACTAGCTACGTGCACAATCATATTCACAGTGTGAGGGAGTGAGTAGTGAGTCTCAGCCTAGTCTGTCTCCACATGCCACCGCCAGGTAAAATAAATGGTCCAGATATTCGCCTTTTTTTGGGGCATCATCCTAAAAGAAAAGTAAGTTAGTAGCACGCATATCGCCCCTAGGAACTTCTGTCCCACTGAGCTGAAACTTCTGTCCCACTGAGCTATGGACACTGCACAGCTCAGGCTGAGTGGAAGACAGTAGATCAGAGGGAGGATGGAAACTGTCATTCTATACAGCAGGCCAGGTATAGCACTTATTTGGTCATGTCATTTAAAATCTTGAAAGAATCATGTAGGGAAAGGGGGATACCTAGTCAGTTCAACTAAAATGTGTCTTCCGCATTTAACCTAACCCCTCTGCAACAGAGAGCTGCGGAGAGCTGCCTTAAATCGACATCCACGTCATCGGCGCCTAGGGAACAGTGGGTTAACTGCCTTTCTCAGGGGCAGAACAACAGATTTTTACCTTGTCAGCTTAGGGATTCGATCCAGCAACCTTTCGGTTACTGGTCTAACACTCCTACCCGCCAGGTTACCTGCCACCCCATGTAGACCAAGTTAAGTGTGATTGCTGAGCAACTCAGCTATAAATGTGCCCTTTCAAAGTAAACTTTGTAGATTATCCAAAAACACAGGACATTGTTCACTGTCTCAAGTGTCCGTGTCTGCTGTGATTGGGTGTGAGAGAGACAAGAGACTGTGAGGAGAGGGAAGTCAGTTCTGGCAAGGGCAGCAGCAGTGTTGATCTACAGGTGAGAGGGTGAGTGACTAAGATTACTTATCCTGTAATGTGAAAATAAACAGTCACAAAACTGGGTGTTCCCTGTCAAGGGAATATATACAGTGCCTTGCGAAAGTATTCGGCCCCCTTGAACTTTGCGACCTTTTGCCAGTATTTTTTTGTGAAGAATCAACAACAAGTGGGACACAATCATGAAGTGGAACGACATTTATTGGATATTTCAAACTTTTTTAACAAATCAAAAACTGAAAAATTGGGTGTGCAAAACTATTCAGCCCCTTTACTTTCAGTGCAGCAAACTCTCTCCAGAAGTTCAGTGAGGATCTCTGAATGATCCAATGTTGACCTAAATGACTAATGATGATAAATACAATCCACCTGTGTGTAATCAAGTCTCCGTATAAATGCACCTGCACTGTGATAGTCTCAGAGGTCCGTTAAAAGCGCAGAGAGCATCATGAAGAACAAGGAACACACCAGGCAGGTCCGAGATACTGTTGTGAAGAAGTTTAAAGCAGGATTTGGATACAAAAAGATTTCCCAAGCTTTAAACATCCCAAGGAGCACTGTGCAAGCGATAATATTGAAATGGAAGGAGTATCAGACCACTGCAAATCTACCAAGAACTGGCCGTCCCTTTAAACTTTCAGCTCATACAAGGAGAAGACTGATCAGAGATGCAGCCAAGAGGCCCATGATCACCCTGGATGAACTGCAGAGATCTACAGCTGAGGTGGGAGACTCTGTCCATAGGACAACAATCAGTCGTATATTGCACAAATCTGGCCTTTATGGAAGAGTGGCAAGAAGAAAGCCATTTCTTAAAGATATCCATAAAAAGTGTTGTTTAAAGTTTGCCACAAGCCACCTGGGAGACACACCAAACATGTGGAAGAAGGTGCTCTGGTCAGATGAAACCAAAATTGAACTTTTTGGCAACAATGCAAAACGTTATGTTTGGCGTAAAAGCAACACAGCTCATCACCATGAACACACCATCCCCACTGTCAAACACGGTGGTGGCAGCATCATGGTTTGGGCCTGCTTTTCTTCAGCAGGGACAGGGAAGATGGGAAGATGGATGGAGCCAAATACAGGACCATTCTGGAAGAAAACCTGATGGAGTCTGCAAAAGACCTGAGACTGGGACGGAGATTTGTCTTCCAACAAGACAATGATCCAAAACATAAAGCAAAATCTACAATGGAATGGTTCAAAAATAAACATATCCAGGTGTTAGAATGGCCAAGTCAAAGTCCAGACCTGAATCCAATCGAGAATCTGTGGAAAGAACTGAAAACTGCTGTTCACAAATGCTCTCCATCCAACCTCACTGAGCTCGAGCTGTTTTGCAAGGAGGAATGGGAAAAAATGTCAGTCTCTCGATGTGCAAAACTGATAGACATACCCCAAGCGACTTACAGCTGTAATCGCAGCAAAAGGTGGCGCTACAAAGTATTAACTTAAGGGGGCTGAATAATTTTGCACGCCCAATTTTTCAGTTTTTGATTTGTTAAAAAAGTTTGAAATATCCAATAAATGTCGTTCCACTTCATGATTGCGCCTACTTGTTGTTGATTCTTCACAAAAAAATACAGTTTTATATCTTTATGTTTGAAGCCTAAAATGTGGCAAAAGGTCGCAATGTTCAAGGGGGCCGAATACTTGCGCAAGGCACTGTGTATATATATATGTATATATTTTACTGATGTTGATAGTGGTAAAAAAAAAATACAAATTTGGCATGTACAGCATACACATAACATCAACCTGTGCACTCTCTGACTTCAGTGATCATCACATACTTTTACCTGGGTTAAAATAGATAAAATTTGAACTAGGCCCTGGATTTTCAATGTACATAGCTTGAATGAATCACGTAGATTTGGACAAATGTGATTTTTGATAGTGCAACTGACTATAAATGTGTCTTTTAAAGTACACTTTATAGGTTATCCAGTAACACATGACATTGTTCACTGTCTCTGTCTAGCTCACCGTATGTCCTTGCCTGCTGTGATTGGGTGCTAGAGAGGCAAGCAACCGTAAGAAGAGGTCAGTGCATGCAGGAGCAGCGGCAGGGTTGGTATAGAGGTGAGTGAGAGGAGAGTTATTCTCAAAAAGTGAAAAAAAGTAGTCTCACAAAACTGGAGTCCCTTTCAAGGTGTATATACAGTATTGTACTGTATGAAGGTGGCAAAATGTCGGCATGTGATGATCAACCTCTCCACAACACCAATCACGTCTACAAATCATATTTGTTTTACCCTGCATCATTATAATACAACTGTCTTCATCTTGTGTCTTCTTAATATTTGCAGTGAATTACCTTCATTAATGATGGTGAAGACTTACCCTTTCACTTATCCTTCCACTTATAGTGTTTTCAGAATACCCTTACATATACCCCTCAAAATGCTCCTGAAGAGAGGCATAATAAGTCATGTCAAACTGTGTTTCCGGGGGAGGACCCATGGACCCCCCTCTAACCGCCCCAACACCACAATCGTGTCCTTAGTGTAGTCATTTCTAAAATACTTTATTGGTACAGTATGTTGAAAAATTCATTTGTATTGCCAAGAATAGTATAGTAAAGTTATTATATAACTAACTTTGCCTCATATGACTGAGGAGAACACATGGCCGCATTGATGAAGTGGGTTCTGAAGAATGGTTTCAGTAAAAGATAAACAGATTAATAAGAAATGTAATACTGAAGCTCTCTTTCTCATGTTTCGCTGGCAAACACTTAGATCTACTCTATGAATAATGAGCGTAGTTAACCTCTCTGATCCTAACTTATGTGGCTAATAAGACATGGAAATATTACCGTGTCCTATTATTGGTCCTCTCTTCCAGCTCTCTGGTTGCGTCCCAAATGTATGGGTGTGGGCCCTGGCCAAAAGTAGTGCACTAAATAGGGAATATGGTGGTATTTGGGACACAAGCCCTGTCTCTCTTTAAGAAAGGTTAATAATGGGGTCATCACCCTGGAAGTGCCCTACTCACTATTCCATCCTCCCATTAAAGTTGACACTCTGGTTGGCGGTTCGAACTCCAAAATAATGGTGAAAGACCTAATTAACATAGAATTTGCTAACTATTATTCTGAGATCGATAGGAGCCAGTCCAGTAGCTCCTTCTCATGTTGGCTAGGGGAGACCATACTATACCTTATGTTGGGTTGACATGAGAGGTGTGGTTGCACACTGTATAGATAGAAGCCAGCTCCCTTTTACACTGGCTAGCATCAGTTGGCCCTAAAGATGCGGTTACAGCAATGTGTGTGGCCAGCAGCAATCGATAACCACATGACTTATTCAGTACCCATCCTGAGCCTTTCTCATAAGAGTAATGGGGACTGTTTCCCCCTCCAGTCACCTGCCTATTGTAAAGGAAATCAATGGAACCCACTTCAACTGAAACTTAAAATGAAAAGTGAGGTCTGAGGTGGCATTGGAATTTTCAAAAATGAAGAGCTGTGTGCGATACTACAGTGATTTAAATTTTTTTTTTTTTTTACCTAAGTTTATACTATAGCATTTTACGTCTGTCTTGGAGTGAAATGTACTTTCTTATCATTGTTGCATAATTTGAAAGGGTGAGAAGCATCTTCAGTGTCTTTAAAGCAGGTTGACGTTTATTGGAATGAGTGTTGTCCTGGAGGCAGAACTGAGATTCCTCTAGATAGGCCAACTGCAAAGTTTGCTATAAAAATGTGCTATATTGTCAAAATTCCTGAAAACAAAAATGTGCTTTTTGGTCTTAATTTAAGTTTAGGGTTTGGCATTAGGGTTAGCAGTGTGGTTAAGGTTAGGGTTAAGGTTAGGTTTAAAATCTGATTTTATGACTTTGTGGCTATGCCAGCTAGTGACCACGCTGCAGAGCTGTCTCTAGAACAAGATTCATAATGAAAAACGCTAACTTGCGTCTTTAAAGAGGGAGGATGAGGCATGCGTCTGGTGAAGTGGAGCATTAAGCCCAACAAATTGCACTGCCTCCCTGCTGAGGAAGCTCAGTATGCTGCATCTCATTTGTGTGTGTGTGTGTGTGTGTGTATGTGTATGATAAAGCTCATGAAGCAGCATCTCATTTGCTCCTGGAGTGAGGTGTCCCTTTGAAATATACCCAGAGTCAAGGAGCACATCTCTCCATTGCCTGCCCCCTGTCTGAAAAGCCTTTGCTCATGGAGAGAGAAAGAGAGTGAACACCACTCATCCCTAAAACTTAAACTTACTAAACCCTGTCTGAGGAAACAAACAAAAAAACACTAGGACTTTTGACCGATACTGATGCTAGACTGCTGCTGTCATCGACTGTCATCAACTAACTGGGAAGACTAGCATCTGGAGTTTAAAAATCCTTAAAAAGGTTTTTAGGATTTATCAGAATATGTGCAGACACTTTATGCTAAGTACTTTTATAATATGCATAGTCAAACTGTGAGTAGATGAGAGTACTGTAGTTGTGAAATACATTAATTTAATTTACAATCTTTCTAATTTTCTCCTCCTCATGTCAGCTAAAATTATCAGAATGTTATTTAGTACAGAAAGCAAGTAACAAGGATGGTAACACTAAAACGCAGCTACATCTAATAATTACCTCAGTCAACAGTACAGAGCTAAGCTGAGCTGTTCCTGCCTTCCGGTGTTTCATCTATTATTCATTGATAGTGAAAGGACTCTTATGAGTCTATTTGTGAGTTGGCTACATGGTGTACTGGTCTGCATCTGAAATGGCTCCCTATATAGTGTGCTACATTTGACCAGGGCCCTTGTCTAGGCTCTGCCGCAAGCTTCCACCTCGCCACAACGTGAGCCTGGGAGCCGAGGGTAGCCCTGGTAAAACGTAGCACACTATACAGGGAAAAGGGCGCCAATATGTGGCATTTTATACACAGCCATTATGGTCTTGTCCCACTGACTTACCCGGATGTTGTCCTCCTGGCGGTACTGTTTCCAGTTGCAGCCTGTGTCGCTGAACATGAGGAGGAAGGAGGAGACCCAATCTGAGCTGCCATAGCGACCCTGCGTGGCCACGGCTGTGATCTCTGTCCGCTCCCCCAGGTCCACCTCCAACCATTGGTACTTATTAGACTCCACAGGAGCCCAGCCTCCAGCACCTGCAGGAAATACCGCACAGAGATACCACATATTGTAACTCTTTGGGAAGGTTTCTCTGACACAGATTAAGCCTAATAGTGAACTAAAGAGCATTTTCAATGGAGATTATCCAATATGTAATTTATTGTTAATAATAATAATAATCTATTAATAGATTGTTGCGCAGCATTGTGCCTCTCAAAATAAAGTGTTACCGTGAACCATTTAAGAGGAGCACATGCGTAAGACATAATCAGTGTACACATACAGTACATGATCAGTACAGTGTATATGCTCAGTGGGAACGAAGCAGTACAGTGCATATCCTCAGTGGGAACGAAGCAGTACAGTGCATATCCTCAGTGGGAATGAAGCAGTACAGTGTATATCCTCAGTGGGAATGAAGCAGTACGGTGTATATCCTCAGTGGGAATGAAGCAGTACAGTGTATATCCTCAGTGGGAATAAAGCAGTACGGTGTATATCCTCAGTGGGATTGAAGCAGTACAGTGTATATCCTCAGTGGGAATGAAGCAGTACAGTGCATATCCTCAGTGGGAATGAAGCAGTACAGTGTACATCCTCAGTGGGATTGAATCAGTACAGTGTATATCCTCAGTGGGAATGAAGCAGTACAGTGTATATCCTCAGTGGGAATGAATCAGTACAGTGCATATCCTCAGTGGGAATGAAGCAGTACAGTGTATATCCTCAGTGGGATTGAAGCAGTACAGTGTATATCCTCAGTGGGAATGAATCAGTACAGTGCATATCCTCAGTGGGAATGAAGCAGTACAGTGTGCATCCTCAGTGGGAATGAATCAGTACAGTGCATATCCTCAGTGGGAATGAATCAGTACAGTGCATATCCTCAGTGGGAATGAAGCAGTACAGTGTATATCCTCAGTGGGATTGAAGCAGTACAGTGTATATCCTCAGTGGGATTGAAGCAGTACAGTGTATATCCTCAGTGGAAATGAAGCAGTACAGTGTATATCCTCAGTGGGAATGAATCAGTACAGTGCATATCCTCAGTGGGAATGAAGCAGTACAGTGTATATCCTCAGTGGGAATGAAGCAGTACAGTGTATATCCTCAGTGGGATTGAAGCAGTACAGTGTATATCCTCAGTGGGATTGAAGCAGTACAGTGTACATCCTCAGTGAGAATGAAGCAGTACAGTGTATATCCTCAGTGGGATTGAAGCAGTACAGTGTATATCCTCAGTGGGAATGAAGCAGTACAGTGTATATCCTCAGTGGGATTGAAGCAGTACAGTGTATATCCTCAGTGGGAATGAAGCAGTACAGTGTATATCCTCAGTGGGATTGAAGCAGTACAGTGTACATCCTCAGTGGGAATGAAGCAGTACAGTGTATATCCTCAGTGGGAATGAAGCAGCCTTGCACTGCGAGACCTAACCTGAAAACATCTACATCCATTACAGAGCTGGTGGCAAAACGAGGATGCATGATCCGCCAGCAGGTACTGTGCACACAGTAATACTTGAGAAATGTGTCATTGACATTCAGGGCCATTTTGTGAGCAGGAGTCACTCTCCATTGTATGATAAAGAAGA
Organism: Oncorhynchus clarkii lewisi; assembly: GCF_045791955.1. NCBI lineage: Eukaryota > Metazoa > Chordata > Actinopteri > Salmoniformes > Salmonidae > Oncorhynchus > Oncorhynchus clarkii. Next base: position 15,656,596 of record NC_092158.1, on the reverse strand, counting down.
GCAGTTTCGATCATGCAACTAGTTAAAATGTGCAGAAAGTGTCCAAGTCTCTCACATTAAAGTAACCACTCAAACTGGAGCTCTGCATGGTCATGACTGCAGTAGTTTATATAGACAATCCCCTAAACAGACACTGGTCAAGTGCAGTACCATTAGCTGCTTTTTGCGGGGAAAATTTTACTTGCAATGACTGTGATATATGATGGCTGTCTTACCTACCTTAGTTGAATGTACCGACTAAGAGGCTTTAGAAAAGAGCGTCTGGTAAATGACCAAACGTTCATGTTAATGTAGATAGAAGAAAAATAGAGCAATCTGATCAAAAGAGTGACCTATTCCATGAAACATCACAGCAGGTTGTGGAACAGGAACAGGGATTTGGCTTCTGCAAGAGCCAGGAGGAGGGAGAGAGGGAAGCCAGCCGGATAGAGACATGAGGAGGAGGGAGAGAGGAAAGCCAGTCGGATAGAGACATGAGGAGAAGTGATGAAATGGCACTCTGTAGAATGGAGGCGCCGTCGTGAGAAAGGAGGTACGACAGGATGAGAAGTGTGCTAATGTCTGTGAGAGAAGGGAAGCATAAAGTGCTGAGTCGGGCCAAAGTGCAGCCTCAGAGCCCCGGACGCCAGATGGACAGAACGAGAGCAGAGCTGTCTAGAGGAGGTGCCCAGGCTTCCAGCAGGGTCGGCACAAAGACAGAACACAAGACAGCTAGAGGGCCTAGCACAGAAATGACTCATACCGCAGCTGCCAATAGAAATGCCCCAATAAGCTGCAGCATGCCTTACTCTATACAGAGAGAGAACACACAGAGCCTTTTAAGTACCCAACACAAAGACACCGAGGTTAAAGACCATTTAACATTTGGTACCAAGTTGATGTCATCTAACTAAGCTGATGCAAATATTCTCCAGGAACCCCACAGGGACTTAGGGACCAGATTCCACTGATTCTCCACCCTTAATATTCCTACTTTACCGTTTATATAACCGTCTGTTGGTTGTACTCACACTACTGTCTGGTCTGGTCCGGGTTAAGGCAACAAGCTGCCTGTATAGGTTGGCATTTAGGACATGAGGCAGTGAAAGGCCTGGTTTAATAAGTACTTAACTTTAGTAGCAGACAGACATTGCCATTGACACAGCGATGAGAGGGAGAGCGAACACGTTGACCTTTGTTCATTACTGGTGATGGAATAGAGAGCAGAGAGAGCATGTAGGGGAGACAAAGAGGAGCAGAATACACAATACCAGGAGGGTATCCAGCTCTGAAGACTCTGGCCTTGGTCAAAAGTAGTGCACTACATAGGGAAAAAAGTAAAGCACTATAATAAGAGGGTGCCATTTGGGACGCAAACCAGAGACAGAATAAAGGGGTGGTTTTTTTCAAGCAATTAACACATTCATATTTTTATCCTGTCTTGAAAATGGGCAATTATTAGCTACCACGGGAAGGCTAATGGCTGCTAATGGTTGCTGGGAAGGCCTGTATGGGCCTGCGTTCCAAACGGAACCCTATTCCATATTTAGTGCAATCAATGGACCAGGGCTCAAAAGTAGTGCACTAGATAGGGAATATGATGCCATTTGGGACATATGCCTGGATTCCCAATGTGTTCTCCCTCTCTGTCTGCAGTGCTGTCTGTTCAAATCAAGGAAATCTCCCCTGATCTTCTCTTTAGTCCCTGACTGGAACGGACAGGGCTGCTGCTTTTCCCACTGTGCATGGTTATTAGGGTTAATGTAGGGTCAGGAACGTGGTCATTATACCACCGCTGTGCTGCTGCCCATTCAAATAAACACATCATATACAGTATATTCAGACATTTATATTCCTTAACTTATTCCACATTTGTTGGTGTTACAGCATGAATTCAAAATGGATTAAAAAAAAAACAATTTTTAAATCACCCGCCTACACACAATACCCCATAATGACAAAGTGAAAACATGTTTTTAGAAACTTTTGCAAATGTATTTAAAATGAAATAGAGAGATCTCATTTACATAATTATCCACACGCCTTTGAGATGACATTCCTAATTGATTTATAGATTGTTGAAAGTTTCCAAGAGCACAGTAGTCTCCATCATTGGGAAATTGAAAAAAATATGGAACTACCCAGATTCTGCCTAGAGCTGGCTGTCCGACCAAACTGAGCAACCGGGCAAGAAGGACCTTGGCCAGGGAGGTGACCAAAAACCTAATGACCACTTTGACAGAACTACAGAGTTCTTTGGTTGAGATGGAGAACCTGCCACAAGGACAACAGAACTTCACCAATCTGGGCTTTAAGGGAGAGTGGCCAGATGGAAGCATATCCTGAGAAAAAGGCACATGACAGCATGCCTGGAAAAAGAAACATGAAAGACCCTGAGATAAGTCAAAATATTCTGTGGTCTGATGAGACAAATGTAACTCTTTGGCATGAATGTAAAACACTGTCTGGAGAAAACCAGGGACAGCTCTTCACCCGTCTAACACCATCCCTACCGTGAAGCATAAGGGTGGCAGCATCATGCTATGGGGATGCTTTTCAGCGGCAGGGACTGGGAGACTGGTAAGGATAAAGGGAACAATGACTGGAGCCAAATACAGGCAAATCCTTGATCAGAACCTGCTTCAGAGGCAAATTACCTTAGACTAGGGCAAAGGGCACCGTTCCAACAGCACAATGACCCCAAGCATACAGCCAAAGCAACGCTGGAATGACTTCAGAACAACAATGGGAAAGTACTTGAGTGGCACAGCCAAAGCCAGACTTAAATCCCATTGAAAATCTGTGGATAGACTTGAACATCACTGTTCACCACCACCCCACATCTAACTTAACAATGCTTCAGTAAATCTGCATAAAAGAATGGGAGAAAAACCCCAAATCCAGATGTGCAAAGCTGATAGAGACATACCCAAGACGACTCAAAGCTGCAATCACCGCCAAAGTATTGATTCAGGGGTGTGAATACTTATTTACATTTGATATTTCTGCATTTGATTTTCAATAAATTTGCAAAAATGTCTAAAAACAAGTTTTCACTTTGTTATTAGGGGGTATTCTGTGTGGGTGAGAAAACAAATAAATTTAACAGAACAACATTTGGAATAAGTCAAGGGGTATGAATATTTTCTGAAGGCACTGTATCTGACTAAAGGTCTGAAAATATAAACATTATCAGTGGCATCTAATCATTTGTCCATAATCAACACTGACTATGAGTTTTTCGTAGGCAACAGTTTGTGGTTTTTTTTCAGTGACAAATTGTGGTAAATTTCTCTAATGCCATATCTACTACCCAGCGGAAAAAACTTGTTGAAATAATGTCATCACAACCTTGTAAACTGGTTAGAATGATGTTATGATTTCAACCAGCTTTGCCTTGTCAGAAGTACCCCACAGAGAGTGCTGTGGTTGGTTACCACACTGAGTGGAATCACACAGTACTGCAAACACTTTCATTTTCTAAGGTTCTACAAAATACAACTTTTCTTTTCTTCACAGATCAGTGGTGAATTCCATCACGAGTCACCAATGTAGCTGTAGGGTTTCTAAATTGAATAATCCCTTTACTCTCTGTTCCAATAAATCTCTACCCTCTGTCTTTAGATTTGGTCATATTGTGTATGACAGGCCTTCCAACCAGGAAGATAAAATCACTCAGACTTTTCTCCTCTTCCTGTCATGGGGTGCATCCAAAATGGCACCCTATTCCAGGTATCATCCACTAGATTGAGCGGCAGGACCATTTTCTACTTGAGCGGATGGACAGGAGGCTGGAACATAATTCTAACATCATTTGTAGACTGTAAATGTATCCACAAGAAGCTCAAACAGATGTAATACTTGACTAAAACAAAATGTCAACCTTGCTTACATGTATTTGTTCTAACTGTTATTTAACTAGGCAAGTCAGTTAAGAATAATTTCTTGTTTTCAATAACAGCCTGGGAATAGTGGGTTAACTGCCTTGTTGAGGGGCAGAATGACAGATTTTTACCTTGTCAGCTCAGGGATTTGATCTTACAACCTTTCGGTTTCTAGTCAAACGCTCTAACCTCTAGGCTACCTGCCGTCCTGTATATGACCACAAATATATTTATTAATACGTTGGAACGTTTCTGGTGTTTTTACAGTCTTTTATGTCCAACAATTAATTAATAAATAAATATATTTTGGTAAACAAATATATATATATTTTAAATATTATTGGCACCTAGTTTTCAATATTTTGTCCACCCTCCCCTTGTGAGGGTAAAGGCACTTTTATCATGTTTAATGAGATTGGAGAACACATTGGAAAACACACATGAGATTGGAGAACACATTGGGAGGGATCTTAGACCATTCCTCCATACAGAATCTTTCCAGATCCTTGATGTCCTTCGGTCTGTGCTTGTGGACTGCCCTGTTCAATTCAAACCAAAGGTTTCCAATGAGGTTCAAGTCTCGAGACTGAGATGGCCATTGCTAATGTTGATTTTGTGGTCAATTAACCATTTTCTTTGTGGATTTTGATGTGTGCTTGGGGTCATTGACTTGTATGTCTTCCATTTCCTAATAATTGCTCCCACAGTTGATTTCTTCAAACCAAGCTGCTTACCTATTGCAGATTCAGTCTTCCCAGCCTGGTGCAGGTCTACAATTTTGTTTCTGGTGTCCTTTGACAGCTCTTTGGTCTTGGCCATAGTGGAGTTTGGAGTGTGACTGTTTGAGGTTGTGGACAGGTGTCTTTTATACTAATAACTATATATATATATATATATATATATATATATATATATATATATACACTGATAAGTTCAAACAGGTGCCATTAATACAGGTAATGAGTGGAGGACAGAGGAGCCTCTTAAAGAAGAAGTTACAGGTCTGTGAGAGCCAGCAATCTTGCTTGTTTGTAGGTGACCAAATACCTATTTTCCACAATAATTTGCAAATAAATTCATAAAAAATCCTACAATGTGATTTTCTGGATTTTCTTTTCTCATTTTGTCTGTCATAGTTGAAGTGTACCTATGATGAAAATTACAGGCCTCTCTCATCTTTTTAAGTGGGAGAACTTGCACAATTGGTGGCTGACTAAATACTTTTTTGCCCCACTGTATATTATATTTAAAACAAAATATAAAACACCATTACATATCTACAATACAAATACAAATACAAATCTGGTAAAAGAAAATACAAAGAAAAAAAACAACAGTTTAAAAATAAAATAAAAATTGTACAATCTTTGAAATGCAAGAGAAATGCCATCATATATTATTCCAGCCTAGGCGCAATTTAGAATTTTGGCCACTAGATGGTAGCAGTGTATGTGCAAAGTTTTAGACTGAGCCAATGAACCATTGCATGTATATTCAATTTTGTATCAAGACTGCCCAAATGTACCTAATTGGTTTATTAATAACTTGTCAAGTTCATAACTGTGCATAACGCCTGAAACAATAGCATGGTATTATTTCACTGTAATAGCTACTGTAAATTGGACATTAACAAGAATATAAACTTGTCTATGTCTATGTCCTGGGAAATGTTCTTGTTACTTACAACCTCATGCTAATCTCACTAGCCTAAGTTAGCTCAACGGTCCCTTGGGAGACCCACCGATCCTGAAGAAGTTTAAAACAGACAGCTCAGTGCATTCAGCTTGTCAACACTTCTTACAAAAACAAGTAGTGATGAAGTAAATCTCTCCTCCACTTTGAGCCATGAGAGATTGACATGCATATCATTAATGTTAGGTACTGTACCCGTGTACATTTAAGGGCCAGCTGTGCTGCTCTGTTCTGAGCCAGTTGTAATTTTCCTAAGTCCTTTGTGGCACCTGACCACACGACTGAAAAGTAGTCCAGGTGAGACAAAACTAGGGCCCGTAGGACCTGCCTTGTTGATAGTGTTGTTAAGAAGGCAGAGCAGCGCTTCATTGTGGACAGACTTCTCCCCATCTTAGCTAATGTTGTATCTACATGTTTTGACCATGATAGTTTACAATCCAGGGTTACTGCAGGCAGTTTAGTCACCTCAATTTGCTCAATTTTCACATTATTCATTATAAAATTTAGTTGAGGTTTAGGGATTAGTAAATTATTTGTCCCAAATAAAATGCTTTTAGTTTTTCAAATATTTAAGACTAACTTATTCCTTGCCACCCATTCTGAAGCTAACTTTGTTAATTGTTGCAGTCATTTCAGTCGCTGTAGTAGTTGACATGTATAGTGTTAAACAGATAAGATGACGCCGACAGAAAGGGCTGCCTCACTTCTAGTCCTTAGGAAACTCTGCAGTATTTCGTTTTTTTCTGTATTATTTCTTATATTGTTAACCCAGAAATGTTTAAGTGTTATTACACACAGCTGGGAAGAACTATTGAATATCAGAGCAACGTCAACTTATCAGCATTATGACCAGGAATACAACTTTCCCGAAGCGGATCCTTTGTCCGAACCACCCAGGGCATTTGAACAAATTCCAGAGGCTGACCCAAAACACCGTCAGAGAAGATGTAGACTGAGCGGTCTTCTGGTCAGACTTCGGAGGCCACACCACCCACCGCTTCCAAGTATATTACTCGCTAATGTCTCTAGATAACAAGGTAAACAAAATTAGGGCAAAGGTTGCTTTCGAGAGAGACATCAGGGATTGTAACATACTCTGTTTCACGGAAGCATGGCTCTTTCTGGATATTCTGTCGTAGTCGGTACAGCCACCTGGATTATTTGTGCGTCGCGCCGACAGGAATAAACATCTCTCCGAGGAGAATAGGGGCGGGTTGTATGTTTCATGATTAACGACTCGTGGTGTAATTGTAACAACATACTGGAACTCAAGTCCTTTGTTCACCTGACCTAGAATTCCTCAAATGCTCACTGTATAATCCCCCAAGGGAATTCTCCTTGGTTATTGTCACAGCCGTGTATATCCCCCCTCAAGCCGAAACCACAACAGCCCTCAAGGAACTTCACTGGGCTTTATGCAAACTGGAAACCATAAATCCTGAGGCTGCATTTATTGTAGCTGGCGATTTAAACAAAGCAAATTTGAGAACAAGGCTACCTAAAGTCTATCAGCATATTGAGAGTAGCACTTGCGCTGGAAAAACACTGGATCTGTCACACCCTGATCTGTTTCACCTGTCCTTGTGATTGTCTCCACCCCCTCCAGGTGTTACTTATTTTCCCTGGTGTATTTTACCCCTGTGTTTCCTGTCACTCTGTGCCAGTTCGTCTTGTATGTTCAAGTCAATCAGCGTGTTTTTCCTGTGCTGCTGCTTTTCTATTCTCTTTTACTAGTCCTCCCGGTTGACTCCATTCCCGCCTGCCTGACCATTCTGCCTGCCCTGACCTCAAGCCTGCCTGCCATTCTGTACCTCTGGAATTCTGAATTGGTTTTGACCTTTTGCCTGTCTATGACCATTCTCTTGCCTACCCCTTTAAGATTGTTAATAAACATCTTTGACTCTAACCATCTGCCTCCTGTGTCTGCATCTGGGTCTCGCCTTGAGCCCTTATAGGATCACTGCTACTCTAACTTTCACGATGCAAACAAGGCCCTCCCCCGCCCTCCTTTCGGCAAATCTGACCACGTCTCCATTTTTCTCCTCCCTTCCTATGACAGAAACTCAAACAGGATGTAACCGTGCTAAAGACTATTCATCGCTGGACTGACCAATCGGAATCCACGCTTCAAGAATGTTTTGATCACGCGGACTGGGACATCTTCCGGGTAGCCTCAGAGAATAATATCGACGTATACGCTGATTTGGTGAGTGAGTTTATAAGGAAGTGTATAGGAGATGTTGTACCTACTACGACTATTAAAACCTACCCTAACCAAAAACTGTGGATAGATGGCGGCATTCGTGCAAAACTGAAAGTGCAAACCACTGCATTTAACCATGGAAAGGTGACTAGGGATATGGCCGAATACAAAGAGTATAGTTATTCCTTCCGCAAGGCAAACAAACAAGCGAAATGTCAGTTTAGAGACAAAGTATGTCGCAATTCAACGAGACAGACATGAGACATATGTGGCAGGGTCTATACACAATCACGGACTACAAAATGAAAATCAGCCACGTCACGGACACCGACGTCTTGATTCTAGACAAATTCAACACTTTCTTTGCCCGCTTTGAGGATAATACAGTGCCACCGGCATGACCCGCTAACAAGAACTGTGGGCTCTCCTTCTCCGTGGCCTATGTAAATAAGACATTGAAGCGTGTTAACCCTCGCAAGGCTGCCGGCCCAGACGGCATCCCTAGCCGCGTCCTCAGAGCATGTGCAGACCAGCTGGCTGGTGTGTTTTTACAAACATATTCAATCTCTCCCTATCCCAGTCTGCTGTCCCCACATGCTTCAAGATGGCCACCATTGTTCCTGTACCCAAGAAGGCAAAGGTAACTGAACTAAATGACTATCGCCCCGCAGCACTCACTTCTGTCATCATGAAGTGCTTTGAGAGGATAGTCAAGGATCATATAACCTCCACCTTACCTGTCACCCTGTACCCACTTCAATTTGCTTACTGCCACAATAGGTCCACAGATGATACAATCGCCATCACACTGCCCTATCCCATCTGGACAAGAGAAATACCCATGTAAGAATGCTGTTCATTGACTAGTACCCTCCAAGCTCATCATTCAGTCTGAGGCCCTGGGTCTCAACCCCGCCCTGCGCAATTGGGTCCTGGACTTCCTGACAGGCTGCCCCCAGGTGGTGAAGGTAGGAAACAACACCTCTGCTTTTCTGATCTTCAACACTGTGGCCCCACAAGGGTGCATGCTAAGCCCACTCCTGTACTCCCTGTTCACCATGACTGCGTGGCCATGCACGCTTCCAACTCAATCATCAAGTTTGCAGATGACACAACAGTAGTAGGCTTGATTACCAACAACAACGAGACAGCCTACAAGGAGGTGGTGAGGGCACTCAGAGTATGGTGTCAGGAAAACAACCTCACTCAATGTCAACAAAACAAAGGAGGTGATCGTGGACTTCAGGAAACAGCAGAGGGAGCACTCCCCTATCCACATCGACAGGACAGCAGAGGAGAAGGTGGAACGTTTTAATTTCCTCTATGTCAATATCACGGACAAACTGAAATGTCCACACTCACAGACAAGCTGGTGAAGAAGGCTCAACAGCACCTTTTCAACTTCAAGAGGCTGAAGAAATTTGGCTTGCCACCTAAAACCTTCACAAACTTCTACAGAAGCACAATTGAGAGGAACCTGTTGGGCTGCATCACCGCCTGGTACGGCAACTGCACCGCCCAAGACCTCAAGGCTCTCCAAAGAGTGGTGCTGTCTGCACAACGCATCACCAGGGGCAAACTACCTGCCCATCAGGACACCTACAGCACTTGAAGGCCAAAAAGATCATCAAGGACAACAACCACCCTGTAACGGCTTTCTTCCTGGGAAGGAGAGGCGGACCAAAACGCAGCATGGTTGAAGTTCATGGTTCTTTAATAAGACACTTAACATGAACAAACTACAAAACAATAAACGTGGCAAAACCGAAACAGCCCTATCTGGTGCAGCAAACACAAAGACAGGAAACAACCACCCACAAATCTCAACACAAAACAGGCTACCTAAATATGGTTCCCAATCGAGACAATGACTAACACCTGCCTCTGATTGAGAACCATATCAGGCCAAACATGGAAATAGACAAACTAGACACACAACATAGAATGCCCACCCAGCTCACGTCCTGACCAATACTATAACAAGGAAAACACAAAAGAACTATGGTCAGAACGTGACACACCCGAGCCACTGCCTGTTCACCCCGCTACCATCCAGAAGGCGAAGTCAGTACAGGTGCATCAAAGCTGGGACCGAGAGACTGAAAAACACCTATCTCAAGGCCATCAGACTGTCAAACAGCCATCACAAATAGAGGCTGCTGCCTACACAGACTGAAATGATTGGCCACTTAATAAATGGTTCACTAGCCACTTTAATAATGTTTACATATCTTGCGTTACTCATCTCATATGTACAGTTGAAGTCGGAAGTTTTACACACACCTTAGCCAAATACAATTAAACTCAGTTTCACACTTCCTGACATTTAAATCCTAGTAAAAATTCCCTGTCCTAGGTCAGTTAGGATCGGCACTTTATTTTAAGAACAAATATGTCAGAATAATAGTAGCGAGAATAATTTATTTCAGATTTTATTTCTTTAATCACATTCCCAGTGGGTCAGAAGTTTACATACATTCAATTAGTATTTGGTAGCATTACCTTTAAATTGTTTAACTTGGGTCAAACGTTTTGGGTAGCCTTCCACAAGCTTCCCCACAATAAGTTAGGTGAATTTTGGCCCATTCCTCTTGACAGAGCTGGTGTAACTGAGTCAGGTTTGAAGGCCTCCTTGCTCGCACACGCTTTTTCAATTCTGCCCACAAATTTTTTATAGGATTGAGGTCAGGGCTTAGTGATGGCCACTCCAAAACCTTGACTTTGTTGCCCTTAAGCCATTTTGCCACAACTTTGGAAGTATGCTTGGGGTCATTGTCCATGTGGAAGACCCATGTGACCAAGCTTTAACTTCCTGACTGATGTCTTGAGATGTTTCTTACATATATCCACATAATTTCCCCCCTCATGATGCCATCTATTTTGTGAAATGCACCAGTCCCTCCTGCAGCAAAGCACCCCCACAAGATGATGCTGCCACCCCGTGCTTCACGGTTGGGATGGTATTCTTTGGCTTGCAAGCGTCCCCCTTTTTCCTCCAAACATAACGATGGTCATTATGGCCAAACAGTTCTAGTTTTGTTTCATTAGACCAGAGGACACTACTCCACAAAGTACGATCTTTGTCCCCATGTACATTTGCAAACCGTAGTCTGGCATTTTTATGGTGTTCTTTGGAGCAGTGGCTTCTTCCTTGCTTAGAGGCCTTTCAGGTTATGTCGATATGGGACTTGTTTTACTGTGGATATAGATATGTTTGTACCTGTTTCCTCCAGCATCTTCACAAGGTCCTTTGCTGTTGTCCTGGGATTGATTTGCACTTTTCGCACTAAAGACCAAATATTATTTTACCATTATTAATCTTTCTTCCATAGTGTAGTTTCTTATTTTTATTCAGTTTAGTCACATGGTCTCTTAATTTGCTGTATGTTTGCCAATCGGTTATGCTGCCAGACTATTTGCCATATCTTTTGCCTCATCCCTCAACCATAACATTTTTCAATTCCTCATTAATCCAATGGGATTTAACCGTTTTTAAAGTCATTTTCTTAATGGGTGCATGCTTATTAGTAACTGGAATAAGCAATTTCATAAATGTGTCAAGAGCAGTGTCTGGTTTATCCTCAATTCACACCACAGAGCAGCAAATATTCTTTACATCATCTACATAAGAATCACTATAGAACTATACTGTATAGTACATCTTATCTTATACAGTATATTAGGCCCAGCCTTTGGAACTTTGGTTTTCCTAGACATGGCTAATATATTGTGATCACTACATACGATGATTTGGATAATACTTTAAAGCAAACTTCTGACGCATTAGTAAAGATGTGATCAATACATGTTGATGATTTCATTCTTGTACTGTTTGTAAATATCCTTGACTGATAGGTTGACTGATAACCTGAACCAGGTTTCATGCACTGGTTACAGTTTGGAGCTTTTTCTTAAGTGGGCAGCTTGATGAAAGCACCCAGAAAATATACCACATACCTCATCATTTCACACATACTGACTGTTAGCACTTGGTGGACTATAGCAGTTTCCCCACAAGAATGGGGTTTAGGTGAGGCAGATGAACCTGTAGCCATATTTCTTTAACTAGGCAAGTCATTTAAGAACAAATTCTTATTTTCAATGATGGCCTAGGAACAGTGGGTTAACTGCCTTGTTCAGGAGCAGAACAGATTTGGAAACTTGTCAGCTCAGGGATTTGATCTTGCAACCTTTTGGATTACTAGTCCAACACTCTAACCACTAGGCTACGCTGCCACCCCAGTATTTAACACTATTTAACAAGGGTGCCAATAATTCTGGATATAACTGTAAATCATTCTTGCCTGGACTGCCACGTGTTGCCCTGTCTATTTTAGAGGGGAGATTGGGAAATTGTGGCCGACATTACTTTGGCGAGTCATACCAGATTTCCAGCAAAGAGCAGATGTGTGTCTAATGAACGGACTACTCACTCATCAATAGTGTACTGTTTTTCCACTTGCTAGTGAATGAATAAGGAATAGAGACCTGTTTAGAGTGTGGGGCCTTGAGTGACACCAACTGTCTAATAATGGCCATATGGATTTGGGAGGACTTTCTGATAGGACATTCCAAGCTGGCATCTGGCTGAGCTGCCAGTTCAGGTAAATGTTCACTAGACCAAAATGGCCACCAGTTCTCTCCAGAGACATGAAGAGCCAAATCAGACCATGAAACCAGAGGACAGTGGATCGCTGATTGAACAAATAGATCAATATGTGATTAGCCAATAGTCTTTATAGAGTTCATTTCAATGAATGGTCTCCACTTAGTTGAATTTCACTTCAAGAAAAGGAATTAGCCAGCCAAAATGTAATTTTAAAGCATATTTCAATATAATTGTATAACTGTCAGTATCACAAAAATGAAAAAAGAAACCATTTAAATGTTAAATACTGATATTAACATTTAGCAAAGGGATGAATGGAAGTTGTCCGAATTGCTCCTCCACAATCAAAAATGAGACAGAGTAACTCATAATTAGAATCAAACACAGTTTTGTGTATTCAAAGGGTTACCTCAGTGTCAGAGACAGTAAATGGTGATAGAGGGTGGAAATAAGAAAGTGAAAAAGAGAAAGATAGATAATTAGAAAGAAGAGAGGGGGTAATAGATTATTAAAAAGAAGGGGGATAGTGAAAGAAGGAGTGAGAGAGAGAGAAACAGGGTTGAATTAAGTAAACTCATTTTGTTTCATTGGAGGATAGAACAAGGGAGCGTGAAAGAGAAAATAAAAGTCAGTGTGTTCACAACCCGGCCTACCATAATGCTTCAGAACCCGGGCTACCATAATGCTTCACAACCCGGCCTACCATAATGCTTCACAACCCGGCCTACCATAATGCGCACAACCCGGCCTACCATAATGCGCACAACCCGGCCTACCATAATGCGCACAACCCGGCCTACCATAATGCTTCACAACCTGGCCTACCATAATGCTTCACAAGCCGGCCTACCATAATGCGCACAACCCGGCCTACCATAATGCTTCACAACCCGGCCTACCATAATGCGCACAACCCGGCCTACCATAATGCTTCACAACCCGGCCTACCATAATGCTTCACAACCCGGCCTACCATAATGCTTCACAATCCGGCCTACCATAATGCTTCACAACCCGGCCTACCATAATGCTTCACAACCCAGCCTACCATAATGCTTCAGAACCTGGGATACCATAATGCTTCAGAATCTGGCCTACCATAATGGTTCAAAACCTGGTTTTCCATAATGCATTATTGTACCCTGGGCAGGTGGTTTAACCAGATCTTGACTGGATCTCAATGGGTCTTTCATGTTTCTCCACATTGGATTACATGGACATGGTCACATATCTGATCACAGCATGTGTAGATAGAATGTGTAGAAGGGTGGAGTCTGAAAAGCATTCTAATTCCAGACTGACTAGAGGGGTGAACCCATAGAATTACATAATAGGATCTCTGTGGATGACCATCTAACTCTGCGGACAGTCTGAGGACAAACAATATAACTTGCAAGGATCAGACAATGTGCCATTTTGATATGTTCTTATACAATGACTTTACTGACTATATATTGTATACAATCATATCACCACCTGTATCACCTGTTCTCATGTTGTTGCTTTCTGACTACAATCGATAAACGGGAATATTTAATTCACTATTTCAATCAACTTAGTTGTCAGATCACGAAATACCATTCTCAGTAAACAAGCCTGCTGAGAAGATACAATACCAGCAGGACTGAACAGATCTTAATTTGAACTAGTGTGCTACAGCAGGAAAATAATCATGCAGCAACAGCAAATGTGAATTACTATGTAGATTATAATTAATTAACATTTTTGTAGTGGTTGATATATTTTTCGATAGAGCATATCAAGTTTGAAATTTCAAAGTGGAAATTACTATCTTTAGAAGCTTAAAAGAGTGATCAAGTTAAGATTCTACATCTGTATTAAAGCTTTTGAAAGTTACCACTGTTCATTTTGTCAGTAAATTGAATCAGTAATGTGAATATCCTCTGAGAAACACTAGCTAGAGGATGCTAAGTGTTAACATGTGCAGGCAGATTTGTAAATTAGATGGTTTCATTCATTTATTCATAGATTTCTTCTTAGAACAGCTGGGATTATGTCGTCTCGTGCCCTGCCATGTAAAAAAAAGCAATTTGAGAGTCACCGTATTCTCGTCTTCGTAGGATAAATTATGCAGCATCACCGTTTCAACCCCCTGGGATGCCATGTTGTTAGATCCTCTTCCATTCACAGAAAGGACAGAGAGTGAGCTTGAAATCAGTCAAAGGTCAAATAGAAGAGAGGTTTTTGAGAGGCATCTTTGCAGTGTCCTGTAAACAATCAATTACAGTTCTGTACTCCATCACTAGAAATGTTCACCCACAGAGCAAAGCTGGTTGCAATTACATCATTACAGACAGAAATCTGGTTCCAATTATGGAGATTTCTGATTGTAATGTAATTTAATTCTATACACTCGCACCTGTACACAGGTTGAAAATGTCTGATTTGGTCAGTGAGAAATGGCTAAATGGGTATGCAGTGGCTGTACAGTAACATGCTATACATGACCTCTGAGCTCTGGCTCTGTACTTCACAACTCTGTATGGGTTTTGACTGACAGCCGTTCTGAACTTGAGCACCTTGCATGACAAGAAGTTTCCCAAATCCCTCCTGCTAATTGCTAATTTTGCTAATAAATGCCTTACTTTGGAAATTCGAAGTCATGCAATGAATATCAGTAAAATTCGGTTTACTCCTTGCTGACAGTTCTTGCAGCAGTTTCTGTAGTGTAGTGGTTATCACGTTCGCTTAACACGCGAAAGGTCCCCGTTTCGAAACAGGGCAGAAACAGTACTCTTTGTCACATGCAATAATTACTGTGGATGTTATAGAGAATTATTTTTCATAAATGCCTTATTTTAGAAATTTGAATTCATGCAATGAATATCTGTACAATTCAGTTGACTCCTTGCTGACAATTCAAGCAGCAGTTTCTGTAGGACAGTGGTTATCATGTACGCTTAACACGCGAAAGTTCCCCGGTTTCATCCTGGGTGGAAACAGCGCTCATTGACTCATGCAATAATTTCCATAATTGTAACAGAGAATTATTTTTGTAATTAATGCCTTACTTTGAATATTCAAATGTATGCAATGAATATCTGTAAAATTCGGTTTACTCCTTGCTGATAGTTCTTGCAGCAGTTTCTGTAGTGTAGTGGTTGTCACGTTTGCTAATTTTTGCAAATTTTTGCAAATTTTATGTTGTCTGAGTGAGGGAAAAGCTGTAAATTAAGAGAGAATGTTGCTGAGGCACACACACCTGAATGCACTCATTACTTAATTATACATGTATGTGTACCAAAATTATCTGTTTCTCTGAATTGTCTTGTGAAAGCCTAACACTGTTATATCATATTTTATATCTTAGCTAGTAATGTTGGCAACAGAACAAGCTTTCAAATGATGCTCACCTCAACCAGATTGCCTTTTATATGGGGCCCTTTTTGGATTGCGTAAACAACAACAGTAATTGTGTGATGCAGGGCTGTGTTCCAACCAAAACAACTACAATTGTGTTTGCTCTAGTTTCTCAACGGCACAGCTAGAAGAGCTAAAAGAAAAAACACCTTATACAGTAGTTGAATCTTCTTTGAGTCATAAAAGTGCATTGAAATGACTTAGGAACTGTGCACACTTTGGAGAAGTGTGTGGCCACTTGGAGACACCCGTTAGTCCTTTGACTCAAACTTTTTTTGTCATATGTTGCACATACTGTAACATAATGTTCTAGGAATATTCTTATCATGTTACCGAATGTATCCGGAGTATTTTAAGATTTCATTATCAATCAATGCGGCAAAAAGTACAGTAAATGTAAAACACACTAAATCAACAGTGTAATGTTTGGATTCAGTCTTGTGTCAGGTGAACTGTTGTGTCCTCATATTTGGTCTAGTAATTTCCCCATAATCTCCAAACTGTTCCCTTTTTAATTGCTACCATGGTTATGCATATGCTTTATACATATTTCTTCTGTAAGAAAAACATTTTAATTTAGCCCAATCCATATAGGCCAAATCCCACATGTGTAAAGAGTTTTAAGCAATCTTCTACCTCTGGTGCAGACATTAACTGATATCTAAAACAAGTAACCTGACTGACACTGCTTCATCATGATCAAACACAGGGAAATATACCAAACAGATGATACCCTAGAGTTTTAGACACCTATCGATCCACCCAGATCAATTCAGATGGGAATAGTGAAAAACCTGTGTGCTTACTGCTACAGCCATCAAAGACAGCACGGAAGCAGCATCCAAACAAGCTTAGTTTGCTTTGGTCTCACAGTCCCCAAAAAAATCATTCACACAGACCCTCTTATGTGGCTGCTAAAAATCCCTGCTTTTCCCAAATGATTTTCTGCTTTCAAACTAGAAACAAAATAGATAAACCCTCCCCGTTTTAAAACATTCAAAGAAAGAACCACCGTTATAGCATTTCCCCCTGTTAGCAAGGCAAGCAAACCCTATATCAGCATCCAGCATACCATCCAATCCCCTCTTGATTTTTTTTGTTTGGATGAGTCGCCATTCAGATGGTAATGGTGGGCGACCTTGCATTGGAGCTTGTGATGTAGTACTCCAATATCTACCTACAGTAGGTGACCAGCTGGGTACGCTACTCTGAAGGGATGTGGTAACAACAGCATCTCTCTCTCTCAAAGTAAATCATCTGGATCCTGCGCTACTGCTGCTGAATCCTGCCTATGATGTTCTTTATGCACAGTCCTGTGGGGAACCCAACCCTATTCTCCCTCTCCGCAATAATCATCTGAGCCTCAACACCACAGTGTGTACTGCTGGAACACAGCCTCCCAATAACAGTGGGGGATACTACAATCAATACAGTGTCCATATCAGACTCTTTTCTCAAGCCAAACAATGCCTTATTATTTTTCCCATCCTTTACTCCAACTTGAAATGGGGAATGGATGAGGTCAATGTGTGTGAAGCATTGCAAAAAGCCGTTGGGACTACACAACCTGTTTCCTCAGAACTACTGCAGCAGAATGGTACACTCGTGGCACCTTTTTTTCTATCTAGAACCTAAAATGGTTCTTCCATGAAGAACAATTTTCCACAGAGGGCTCTACTTGGAACCCACAAGTTCTACCTGAAATCAAAAAGGGTTCTCCCATGGGGACAGCTAAAGAACCCTTTTGGAACCCTTTCTTTTTCAATAGTGTATGTATCAAAAGTCCAGTACTCACCATCTCTCCTGTTGACTTTAGCAAAGCCTGGCCCATGGCTGTTGGATAACTGTGAGGAGCTTCTGAAGGAGGACTGGGGCAGGTTGGACACCAGTGGGCCATCACAGCTGTCTATCAAGCAAACATGAAACACAAAGCAAAGGATTAGTCTTTGAGCTCTGGACTAGTAGTAACTCAGCATAGTACCCCCAAAAAACATCATCAAGGAGGAATAATGCTTAAAGTGAGTTGACACAATATTGTAAGCCACGATAGAAACACCATCGACACCATTGTGGTGACATCACAGGATGTCATCACCATTCTAATGACATCACTGTAAAATAACTACATAATGCTTATTAAAATAACTACACTGTTATGTTCCAACACCACTAATGTGTGCTCTGACTTTATTGGAAGAGATCAAAACACCAAGACCAAAACAATATCACAAAACATGTTACAGAGTGTCTTGAACTCAACTGTAATATGTTGAAAAACCAAAGTATTGATAAACCAAATTAGGAAAATATTTCAACCATACGAGATCAACTCAAAAGAGTCAAACACTGCAAAAGTAGGGTGTTCTTGTCACATTGAAGAAGCCCATGTGTCAAGAATTACCACTAAGGACCATGCCATACTATTCAAATAGGAGCTGCACTTTGCAGTACTTTCACTAGATGAGAAGATAATCATTGACCACCTCTAACATGGCCCCCATGTGATCAAGCATTTTTGCCCTGATGATGTCAGATTGGGTATTGTATTGCAGTTATATATGTTAGAACCACCTCAGTAATAAAACAAGCTGGTGACTCATGTTGTTTAGATCCAGAGCCTCTCAGAGACCTGTTCATGCTCCACACACTTTTATGATTATGACTGTTATGACTGGAGGTTTAGATTGCAATAAATAAAAAAACACACGCATACACATTGGCATGCACGTACGCATATGACCAAATGCTCACACACATGCTGGGGGTGCGTGATTACATGCACAAGCAAACAAATGCACACACACACAGATAAAATTGGCTTATTTCTTATGACATTAAAAACAGAACAATATGAAACAAATATTACAGAACCGTGCTAGGGGCAAATAAGCTTTAATGCTTGTTTTAGGCGTGTTTTAAATTGGTCATACCATGGATCATTTAGCTATTTTATTTAGAATTGTAGGACACCTGTAGATATCCCCCAAAATAATGAAAACATTATTTGATAACATACTGCATTTTGGCCTTTACTACTATAGCCCATAGAAATGCATTGAATAACACATTCATGAATGGCAAATCAGAGAGTCAAAAAATAAATAATGAGTAATAAGGTTTTAAAGCATCTGTCCTATATCTAGAAGAGATCACAGGGAATAAGGTTTTGAAGTGTCTGCCCTATATCTAGGAGAAATCACAAGGAATACGGTTTTGAAGCGTCTGTCCTATATCTAGGAGAAATCACAAGGAATACGGTTTTGAAGCGTCTGTCCCATATCTAGGAGAAATCACAATGAATAAGGTTTTGAAGCGTCTGTCCCATATCTAGGAGAAATCACAATTAATACAGTTTTGAAGAGTCTGTCTTGAACCTAGGAGAAATCACAATGAATAATGTTTTGAAGTGTCTGTCCTATATCTAGGAGATATAAGAAAGCTCAGAAAGAGTTTGTTGGCACAAAATGATCTCCATACCTCCAGCACACACCCCTGAGCCCCATGCAAAAACAGATATCTAAACTGACTAGCTTTGATGGGGATTTTTGTATTATATTAGTCATACAGCTTGCAAACCTCTCATTAGTAGTTCACACACACTCTCATCGTGACCAACCTACAATCACTATCTCTCAATGAGTGTACATGAGGTTGTTTGTTGAGTATTCAGTGTGAAAAGCATTTCAATTATAGTGTTTGAGGGTGAGAAGTGCACTCCAAAAACAGAGCAGAGGAGTAAAAGCTGAGTTGATCATCACTAATGAGATGAGACTCGTTGAAAACTACTTGACAGAAAGAACAGAGTTTGAAAAAACTATTTAAAAAAATGGTGTTCAGAGTTAGGCATTTCACTGCCTTTAGCCACATCTCTGACTGACTCTGTGTTCAGTCATGCACAGACATCATGGTGCGCTGGAGGAAACTGGAGGTTAATGCTGAATAGCTGTGCAGCACACATCCACTGAACCTCGACAATAAACTCACCTTTCCTCGTGTTAGAGCCACCTTTGCAAAACAGACTTACAGGTACCATAGCTCATTTCTCTATCTCTAAACCAGGGGTGTCAAACTTATTCCAAGGAGGTCATAGTGTCTGCAGGTTTTTTGATTTTCCTTTCAATTAAGACCTAGAAATCCAGGTGTGGGGAGTTCCGTACGAATTAGTGACCTTAATTCATCAATCAAGTACATGAGCGAGCAAAACCCCGCAGACACTCAGCCCTCCGTGGAATGAGTTTAACACCTGCGCTCTAAACCATATAAATCCCACGTTAAAAAACAAACAATACTTACATCCCAAGGTAATGCTTTATTTATTTTTTTAGAGACATAATATATGTACTAAAAGCTAGATTCTCTACTTAACATGTTGCTACATAATAGTACTTTAAAAAATATTTTTATTGAATTATAAAACATACAATACACCTGCAGTGTATTCTCCTTCGCTCAACATTTACATGACATTTTTGACATTTAGCAGATGTTCCCATCCAGAATGACCCACAGGAGCAATCCGGGTCAAGCGCCCCGCTCAAGGGCACATCGACAAATCAAATAAATACAAAATTGTCAAATGGCAAAATACATCCGGTGTAGACTTTATTGTGAAATGCTTGTTTACAACGCAGTGTTGAAAAATACAAACAAAATCGTAACACAAGTGGAATCAAAGTAAATACACAAGAATAGATCTATATACAGGGAGTACCACATCAATGTGCAGAGGTACGAGATATTTGAGGTAGATATGTACATGGAGGCAGGGTAAAGTGAGGCATCAGGATAACCTCCCACTCATCTCCAGTTACACATTCCAACCCTCACCTATCTCTGCTGACCTTTGGATTTCTATGCGCCATATATCTTTTAACTATGCCGTGATGTTTAACATATAATTTAAATCTATCTTATCAAATTGAATCCACCGATTTTGAGTTGAAGATAAATACTTTTGCTAAGAGTAATAATATATTAGCGATTGATCTCCCAACAACACTATTTCTAGAGTCAATTTTAGATTAATGGTATGCTTTTTTAGCCACTCCTGAACCTGAGACCAGAAGCTACCCAAGGGCAATACCAATAGTACTATCTTAGAAAATGATGATATATTGTGTGTGTCCCGAATGGCCCATAGGGCTTTGATCAAAATTAGTGCACTAAATAGGGAATAGAGTTGGGATGAAATCATTAACTCATTCCAAAGTATTCTTCTCAAGGAGGGTCAGTGGCCTCAGAACCCATCAGAAGTGTTTAATCAGTATTGATAAAAGACAGATCCTTGGCAGGAGCTATAGGCAATAGAGTGAGACAGGCCACCCTCTCCTCTCCTCTCCTCTCCTCTCCTCTCCTCTCCTCTCCTCTCCTCTCCTCTCCTCTCCTCTCCTCTCCTCTCCTACTCCGCTTCCATCCCCTCCCCTCCCTTCCCTTCCCTTCCCTTCCCTTCCCCTCTACTGTGTCCCATTTCACATTTTGCTGAAATAAGTCCAGATGATGGAAGTGGAGAATTAATACGGATGAAAATGATGCATCACCTTCACAACAACAACTAGAAATAGAGTATGGATAAGGCGCTGGACTGAACTCCAAGACTGAGTTCAATACAATTCACTATATGTCTTTTGGATGTATTAAAAAATTCCGACCATGCTGCATTCAGCAGAAATAATAGTCTAATGAGGCCAATAACATGCTTGTTTGTGAACTGGAACTATGGCATGGAACACTAACAGTCATCCTCAATCCAAACTAAACACCAGTGTTCTGTACTTGTGTTCCGTTCTGCACAACTTGGTTCCACAGTATATTGACCCATGGGGCCTATAGTCTTTCAGCTCTCCAGACAGATTGAAGAGCAGAACTGTAGCAGCACACCCAACCTAATGTGCTAACTCCATGTAGTGACATTGTAGGGGTGCTTCAGTCCCTGTTTTAATTAGCGTGTTCCTCTGGCAGGGAATTAATTGGCCAGATTGAGAGAGAGGGAGAGACAGATTGGGCTTGTGGCCAGCTAGCACAATGTAGTTGACTATGGGTGCTTCCTAAATGACATCCTATTGCCTATATAGTGCCCCATAGGCTCTGGTCAAAAGTAGAGCACTATATAGGGAATAGGATGCCATTTGGGACACATCCTATAACATTTACACCAACTGCCACAGGAAGTAGAGCAGCTAGAAGCTTATGTAGAGTTAAACACGTGCAGCACCAACCTCCACAGGGAAAGACGTGTCCCAAATAATAAACTAACGTACTAGAGCTTGTTTTTCGTGTTTCATATTGGCCCCGAAAGATAATGTTCCCATCTACTGGTGGATTTACAATAATACAAAATGCCAGAAGTTAATTCCTAATAAAATACGCCTGAATATGAACCAAACTCGATGGAGAAACTTTGTGAATGACCAAAGTGAATCAAGAATATGAACAAATAACTTTGGTCCAGTGTCACAACTTCTGCCGAAGTCGAAGCCTCTCCTTGTTCGGGCGGTGCTCGGCGGTCGACGTCACTGGTCTTCTAGCCATCATTGATCCATTTTTCATTTTCCATTGGTTTTGTCTTCCTACACACCTGGTTTCAATCCCATTCATTACCTGTTGTGTATTTAACCCTCTGTTTCCCCTCATGTCTTTGTCAGAGATTGTTTGTATTTCAGTGTTGTATATAGGTTTGTATTTAGTGCGCGTCAGGGTCCTCGTACATATATTTGTTACATTTAGTGTTTAGAGTATGTTTCGTTCATTGTTATTAAATAACTCCATTACACTCAGTTTGATTCTCCTGCGCCTGACTTCCCTGCCACCTATACACAACTCTGACATCCAGTCTAGCTCTGACCTAAGTGAATCAAGAATATGGATAGATTACTTGGGCCCATCTAGGGCTATTGAAGACAAATTGTGTGTATCTTTTGAAGAAGAAAGAACTGAATGACTTGTATCTTCCTTCGCAGCATGTGAGACCAGGATGTGAGTGAGCATTATGTAATGTACTACAGGGCCTGCAAACTGCCTTGTAGCTTGATCTGATCTGTGATTGACTGCTATTACCCAAAAGAAAGTCCTGGCTCGCCAGAGCAACACTATCCAATCATTGAGTTATTGTGATGGTATGATAGGTGCAGCCCTCATAGGGCATCGTGCTGTTTCTGTCTGTGGCTACGGAACCCTGACCTGTTTCGCTCTCTCTCTGCCTACGGCTACGGAACCCTGACGTCTCTCTGTCGCTGTCTCCCTGTTTCTGTCTGTCTGTCTCAACCTCTGAATGCTCGACTATGAAAAGCCAACTGACATTTACTCCTGAGGTGTTGAACTGTTGAACCCTCTATAACCACTGTGGTTAATTATTTGACCCTGCTGGTCATCTATGAATGTTTGAACGTCTTGAAGAACGATCTGGCTTTCATGCTCATATACTCTTGCCTTTCAAGGGAGTTTTTCCTGTTAATCACTGTGCTTTTATCTGCATTGCTTGCTCTTTGGGGTTTTAGACTGGGTATCTGTATAGAACTGTGTGACAACTGCTGATGTACAGTACCAGTCAATTTTTTAAAATATTTTAAAAACTTTTTTCGACATTGTAGAATAATAGTGAAGACATCAACACTATGAAATAACACATGGGAATCATGTAGTAACCAAAAAAGTGTTAAACAAATCAAAATATATGTTTTCTTCAAAGTAGCCACCCTTTGCATTTGATGACAGCTTTGCACACACACTCAGCATTCTCTCAACCAGCTTCGCCTGGAATGCTTTTCCAACAGACTTGAAGGACTTCCCACATGTGCTGAGCACTTGTTGGCTGCTTTGCCTTCACTCTGCGGTCCAACTCATCCCAAACCATCTCAATTGGGTTCAGGTCGGGTGATTGTGGAGGCCAGGTCATTTGATGCAGCACTCCATCACTCTCCTTCTTGGTCAAATAGCCCTTACACAGCCTGGAGCTGTATTGGGTCATTGTCCTGTTGAAAAACAAATGACAGTCCACTAAGGGCAAACCAGATGGGCAAACTGCAGAATGCTGTGGTAGCCATGCTGGTTAAGTGTGCCTTGAATTCTAAATAAATTACAGACAGTGTCACCAGCAAAGCACCCCCACACCAAAAATGCAGAGATCATCCTTTCACCTACTCTGCGTCTCACAAAGAAACAGCGGTTGGAACCAAATATCTCAAATTTGGACCAATCAGAACAAATTACAGATTTCCACCGGTCTAATGACCGTTGCTCGTGTTCCTTGGCCCAAGCAAGTCTCTTCTTCTTATTGGTGTCCTTTAGTAACAATTTGACCATGAAGGTCTGATTCACACAGTCTCCTCCGAACAGTTGATGTTGAGTTGTGTCTGTTACTTGAACTCTGTGAAGCATGGACAAAAGGAACACCTACATACGTGAGAGTACTATTCATTGACTACAGATCAGCGTTCAACACCATAGTGCCCTCAAAGCTCATCACTAAGCTAAGAACCCTGGGACTAAACATCCCCCTCTGCAGCTGGATCCTGGACTTCCTGACAGGCCATCCCCCGGTGGTAAGGGTAGGTAACAACACATCTGCCACGCTGATCCTCAACATGGGGGCCCCTCAGGGGCGCGTGCTCAGTCCCCTCCTGTACTCCCTGTTCACTCATGACTGCATGGCCAGGCACGACTCCAACACCATCATTAAGTTTGCCGACGACACAACAGCCTGATCACAGACAACAATGACTGTGGTGCCAAGATAACAACCTCTCCCTCAACGTGATCAAGACAAATGAGATAATTGTGGACTACAGGAAAAGGAGGACCGAGCACGCCCCAATTCTTAATGACAGGGCTGTAGTGGAGAAGGTTGAGCGCTACAAGTTCCTTGGTGTCTACATCAACAACAAACTATCATGGTCCAAACACACCAAGTCAGTCATGAAGAGGGCATGACAAAGTCTATCAGGACTTTGTCATTGTCAGTCTCAGGAGACTGAAAAGATTTGGCATGGGTCCTCAGATCCTCAAAAAGTTTGACAACTGCACCATGAGCGCATCCTGACTGGTTGCATCACTGCCTGGTATGGTAACTGCTCGGCCTCTGACTGCAAGGCACTACAGAGTGTAATGCGTACGGCCCAATACATCACTGGGATCAAGCTTCCTGTCATCCAGGACCCCTATACCAGTCGGTGTCAGAGGAAGGCCCAAAAATAGTCGTAGACTGTTCTCCCTGCTAATGCACCGCAGCAGTACTGGAGCTCCAAGTCTAGGTCCAAAAGGCTTCTTAACAGCTTCTACCCCCAAGCCATAAGACTCCTGAACAGCAAATCAAATGGCTACCCAGACTATTTGCATTGACTCTGTACCGGTACCCCCTGTATATAGCCTCCACATTGACTCTGTACCGGTACCCCCTGTATATAACCTCGCTACTGTTATTTTACTGCTGCTCTGTAAACGGGTTTTCTCCGTTTAAAAAAAAAACTTATTTGGAATGCAATTTCTGAGGCTGGTAACTCTAATGAACAGCAGAGGTAACTCTGAGTCTTCCTTTCCTGTGGCAGTTCTCATGAGAGACAGTCACTTATTTTTCTTAAAACTGTATTGTTGTTTAAGCGCTTGTAAGTAAGCATTCCTGAACAGCAAATCAAATGGCTACCCAGACTATTTTCACTGTAAGGTCTACACACCTGTTGTATTCGGCACATGTGACAAATCAAATCAAATTTGATTTAATTTCGCAACTGCACTCGAAGAAACTTTCAAACTTATGGAAATTTTCCAGATGACGGACTATCGTTTATCTTTGCTTATTTGAGCTGTTCTTGCCATAATATGGACTTGGTATTTTACTAAATAGGGCAATCTTCTGTATACCACACCTACCTTGTCACAACACAACTGATTGTCTCAAAAACATTAACAAGGATAGAAATTCCACAAAATAACTTTTAACAGGGTACACCTGTTCATTGAAATGCATTCCAGGGGACTACTTCATGAAGCTGGTTGAGAGAATGCAAAGAATGTGCAAAGCTGTCATCATGGCAAAGGGTGGCTACTTTGAAGAAAACATATATTTTGATTTGTTTAACACTTTTTTGGTTACTACATGATTCCATACGTGTTATTTCATAGTTTTGATGTCTTCACTATTATTCTACAATGTCGAAAATAGTCAAAATAAAGAAAAACCTTGGAATGAGTAGCGTTGCCCAAACTTTTGACTGGTACTGTAAAAAGGGCTTTAAAAATACATTTGATTGATTGATCGATCATTCCCCACTTCTCCAATCTATAGTGGAACATGCTGTGTTGAATAGGCACTATGTTATGCAGCAGTCACAGGCGGGTATTGAATGAACATGTGCTCACAGCCCAAGGTTATTATATAAAACTAAAACTGAAATAAAACTAAATGTGGTTTTCAAACTTTTTTTCTAATGTGGTTTTCAAGCTTCTGAATCTGGTGGGTCACATTGAGGTTGACTTTAATTTAACGATACACTCGGCGAGATGACGTTGTCATGAGCAGCACTGCTGATCTAGTTAAACAATGCAGCAAGACAATAGCTGATTACGCAAGTAAGAAAAACAATGTATCAATTGGATAACTAACGCTCAGCTAGCCAGACAAACTATCCCCATCTCTAAAATGACCTGACAACAATCAACCCTCTCATTTGTGCTTTACATTAAAACCATAGCACCCTGGGTTGACTGCAGCCAAGATAAATGTAATCAGTGATGACAATGATCAAAGGGAGGACGCTGTGGCAATGTAGCCGTTAAAAACTCTTTATCCTGAATCTGTCAGTCTGCCAGTCTTAACTTCTCTTTACAATAACACACAGACACAGAGTTGAGACAAGCTGACGGCAAAGCTGCAAGGCTGTCACTCCCCTGACTGGGTTCAAACACGTTTATTACTAGAGCAAAGGCACCACTAGGAACAGTCACTGACTCCAACACTTTCCCGTGCGACCATGCTAATGCAGATTTCTTCTAGAATCCTTCAGGCAACTTCACTTATGCTAATAGCTCCCAAGACTGTTGTGAACACAAGCAAGTAATTAATGGGTAATCTAATGCTGCTTGAAAAACATAAACTAAGATGATCTATAACCCAGAAACGAGACTAAGGATTTGTCCCAAATGACACCCTGTTCCCTATAGTGCACTAGGCCCGGGTCAAACGCAGTGCACTATAAACAGAATACGGTGCCATTAGGGACAGACCCTAAGATGTTTTCAACCATTGCTGCAGCCAGCTGGGTCCTCTCCTCCTCTCTACTCCCCTCTCCTCTCCTATTCACTTCTCACCTCTCCTCTCCTCCTCTCTACTCCCCTCTCCTCTCCTATTCACTTCTCACCTCTCCTCTCCTCCTCTCTACTCCCCTCTCCTCTCCTATTCACTTCTCACGTCTCCTCTCCTCCTCTCTACTCCCCTCTCCTCTCCTCCTCTCTACTCCCCTCTCCTCTCCTATTCACTTCTCACCTCTCCTCTCCTCCTCTCTACTCCCCTCTCCTCTCCTATTCACTTCTCACGTCTCCTCTCCTACTCTCTACTCCCCTCTCCTCTCCTCCTCTCTACTCCCCTCTCCTCTCCTATTCACTACTCACCTCTCCTCTCCTATTCACTACTCACCTCTCCTCTCCTATTCACTACTCACCTCTCCTCTCCTATTCACTTCTCACCTCTCCTCTCCTCCTCTCTACTCCCCTCTCCTCTCCTATTCACTACTCCCCTCTCCTCTCCTATTCACTACTCACCTCTCCTCTCCTATTATCTACTCCCCTTTCCCCTTCTATTCAGTCCCCTCCTCACCTATTCTGTCCTCTCCTCACCTATTCTGTCCTCTTCTCACCTATTCTGACGTTTCCTCCCCTATCATGTCCTCTCCTGTCCTCTCCTGTCCTCTCCTGTCCTCCTCTGTGACGGGCCTGGACATGAAGAAAACTGAAAGACAAACCTGTAAAATGGACGTGTTCTATGCATTCACTTCTCCAACTACAGCTCTAAGGCCTAAATTGTACATAGGTCTGGAGCGTCCACGGGACTATGGTGTGTGGGTGGATAGTGTACTTTCGCCACAATGGGCATAAAAGTGACTGATGTATCGCCACCCAGCCCTGTTCCAGGGGATAGGCATACTGTAAGTCTATCCATCAAGACACACTAAGCACGCCTGCTTTAAAAAGTCCTCCTATGATAATTACATTCCCTCTGTGTTTTCTCCCACGTGGCTGATACAAAAATCCTTCTGCAGGGTTGGAGAAAAACGCAATTAGCAGACCTGGGTTCAAATACGATTTCACATCATTTCAAATACTATATGCTAGCTGTGCTTGTCTGAGCTTGCCTGGTGCAACGGAACCAATAAAAAAGTCCTAAAACGTGTCACTCCAAACCCCGCCCACCTGACACTCCAGGCAGGCTGAAGCCAAACGGTCAATGTTTTTGAAAGATTTCAAGTACTATTTTAACCCAGGTGTGCCAATGAGGGGCTCTTTCAACAGTCAAGCCTCATAACACGAAACAGTCAATGCACACTCCATATCAGGTGTGGAACCGAACGTTCAGTACAATAAAGGGGAAAATGCTATTACTTTACAACAACATTTGTCACGTTTCTTCCTAGAGGTGTCATAATTCACTCAAGCTACACTTTTTAAAGTGTTTTTTCTAAGTGTCGCTAATGCACTTTACAGTCATCCATTTAACTTTATTCGTTGTAACAACGTTGTGTCAATGTGTGTGTGTTTATTCAGTGTTGAGATATGCCTGTGTACTTACTGATAATCACCAGAGACGCAGACAGACACAGACGCTGCTGCTACACTTCTGGACCCCTTCACACATAACGGATGACTATCTTCTCTGAGTTACTCAGCACTCAGCAGCAACATTAATACACACACACGTTGTAAATACAGCTTGTTTTAACAGTACTAAATTAGGCTTTGTCGAAAAATATAATATGTGAAATATGACTGACAGTCAGAGTGGCAGCCTGTACTCCATTAGATCATAACGGGGCCCCAAATGGCACCCTTTTCTTCGTATATAGTGCACTACTTTTATCCAAAGCCCTATGGGCCCTGGTCAAAAAGAGTGCACTATAGTTGGTAACAGGGTGCCATTTGGGATGCAAACACATTATTCTACTGCTAAGGAGGAGTAAAATGGAGTGAGTAATTAGGCTCGTAGCTAGAAAAATGATGATTATTATTTATTTTAGAAGACCCGGTCCCCTGGCTGTGCTATTCCCATAGACATATGGCTATTCCACTCTGTACGGGTCTACTAGCACACAGCTAATGGGGAACGGAGAGGGCATGTGTTGAGGAGGTTTCGGGGTCTCTGGGAGTGAACGCAGGTAGTAATACAATTATAGACTACACTCAATTATAGACTACACTCAAATACAAACACCTATGAATACACGTACATGCACATTGAACACACACACACATACACACACACAAGCTTCTACCCTGCCAATACGCTTGTGGGTGACTGTCAATCAATGGGTGATGGTCTACCAATCTACCCTTGGTATAGTACTGCAGCCCTCTTCCCCTTACATCTGGTTTCTTTATTCAGGGGATAGAGAGGTAACTGAGTCTCTGTTGAACCAACACACTGCTTCTATCTGTAGCCTTGATCACTGCTTAGCTTTGAGCTTATGAAGATGCCGATGGAAAACCTCTTCAGAAGGTCAGACTAACTCTTCCTCCCAGTCATGTTAACAAAGTAAGTATTTTGGTGAGCCTGAGATAACTTATAAAATATTGAGGTGCCTGCCCTCCTAGCTTGGCTTGGAGTGTTCAGATACTGTATAGAATACTCAGAGTTGAACAGCTGAGGGGAGAAGAGAAGAGAACAGAGCTGAAAGAAGAGGGTTACTTCAGTTCTGACCCACATTTGTCACTGGTTCAGCCTCTCTGACTGGCCTACTCAAAGGAAACCACTGGGGAGTGAAATGGAAGAGCTCAGAATGTCCCAGAAGAGCTGGGAGTTGGAGGGTGTCAACAAGACAAGATTATCCTAATATCTCTTCCCCTGTAACCGACTCTCGTAATATATCTTCCCCTCTGACCGATTCTTCGAATATCTCCTCCCTCTAACCGATTATCGTAATATCTTTTCCCCTCTCACTGAATCTCCTAATCTCTACTCCCCCTTACCGATTATCGCAATATCTCCTCCCCTCTGACCGATTATCGTAGCATCTCTTCCCCTCTGACCGATTATCCCATTACCAACTTCCTCACTCACCAACTACCTCACCCTCCAACTACTACCTCACGCTCCAACTACCTCACTCTCCAACTACCGGGCTCCAACTACCTCACGCTCCAACTACCTCACGCTCCAACTACCTCATACTCCAACTACCTCACGCTCCAACTACCTCACGTTCCAACTACCTCAGACCTCCAACTACCTCAGGCCTCCAACTACCTCAGACCTCCAACTACCTCAGGTCTCCAACTAGCCCTCTCTCTCCAACTACCTCATGCTTCCAACTACCTCATGCTTCCAACTACCTCACACTCCCAACTACCTCATGCTTCCAACTACCTCAGGCCTCCAGCTACCTCACTCTCCAACTACCTCAGGCTCCAACTACCTCAGGTTCCAACTATCTCATGTATCCAACTACCTCACTCTCCAACTACCTCACTCTCCAACTACCTCAGCCTCCAACTAAGGTTTATGAAATGCAATAAGGAAACATTTCTATGGTTCTCCTATATTGCTACTTTTCTTCCACTACACCTCTCCTGACTGTAGCCATTATAAACTAAAGCCTGAATAAAAATGATTGAAAACAGATAGCAGGAACCTGCGATTCTTATCATATTACTTTGATGATTTGATGTTGCAGTTGACTCAGATGACATGCATTGTCAATGCTGTAATCATTGCAAACAGTGGACAACAACAACAAAAACAACAGCTAACAACAGCCCTGTTTTTGTTGAATACATGTAGATTGATTCAGATTGACAGATTATTCAGAGCACTGCTCCACAGGTCTGTTATGGTGTTACAACGGTTCTTTTTAGAAACTACATAAACTCCTGCAACTGTCATACTATAAGCTAGTCCTGGACAGCTGTTGGGTGCATGGTAGCCAACGGCTGAATGGTAGCACACCTGTGCTATTTCCTTGTAAGCATCCAAAATGGCACCCTATACCCTTCAGTGAACTATTTTTGACCAGAGCCCTATGGGCCCTGTCCCTGGTCAAAAATAATGGACTGAATAGGAAATAGGGAATAGGGTGCCATTTGGGATGCATACCCTGTCAAATGTCACAGCTGTGATTTGACCTGACATACATGAGGCGAAATTGAAAGTAATATTGCATATTGAGAAATAAATGCAGGTGTTGTTGTGAATGATGACTGTATGAATGTTAAACAACTGCAGCATAATCTGTATCAGCAAAGTTGACTATTCTAGTTATTACAGCAAAGTAGGACTGAAGCTAAAAGAGGCTGAGAGAACAATTGGGCAACCTATAAAGAGAACCACCATGACAGATTTCTGGTCCAGTACCAACTCATCTACAATGATGACAGGGCTGTGTGATGAATGCGTCCATTTTGAAGGTGCCAGGCTTTTGAAGAATTTGGCCTTGAGCTAATACAGAATGGCCTGGGTCAGAACCAAAGTTAGATGAACTGCCGTTTTCTGTCAATTTCCTACTTAAATACTGCTCTCTGGATTAATAAATCTAGATTCATAACTGCCAGAGCCAGACTCAAGTTCACACAGTAAAAAAAAATGTTTAAATACGACCAGCGCTACCCGCCGCTACCTTTGTGTAACCTTGACTTCATAAGATCTCATTCATGGCTCGACTTCCCCAACACACATTTCATAAATGACAGTAAAGAAGAAATATGAGGGTGATTTATCCTCTCCTCGCTATCTGCTTTCCCCTTCCCTCATGCAGCCTCCGTGAGATGCCACCCTTCTCATGAATCATGATGGACAGTGGGCTTTGCAGGGAAATACCTACGCCACACAGACAGTTGCACCAAATTGATTTTATTCACTGGTTTATGTTCTTCACAAAACAAACAACCAGCTCATTGAAAAGTAATACATTCCGAAGAGGCAAGGAGCTGTGTGCTGCATATGAAGCACTGAAGCACCCGGTCAGTCGGTTTACTGGCCAAATATACATAATTTCCAACCCAGGAACATTTTTTTACTTGATTATTAATCTTATTGTCTGTGGGAATAGTGGAAGAGGGAGGTCATTGTCTGACTCTGAAGTCTAAGGTTCCAAATTGAACCCTACTCCATATTTTTGCCCAGAGCCCTACACTCTCAGAAAAAAAGGTGCTATCTGGAATCTAAAATGGTTATTTGGCTGTCCACATAGGATAAACCTTTGAAGAACTATTTTGGTTGCAGGTAGAACCTTTTTGGGTTCAATGAAGAACCCTTTCCACAGAGGGTTCTACATGGAACCAAAAAGGTTGTTTATTTTGGAACCCTTTTTTCTGAGAGTGTATGGGCAAAAGTGCCGCATTATATAGGGGATAGAGTAGTATTTGTGACGTGGACAAAGTCTAATTTAGAGGCATAAAACGTTTCCCCACAGCCTCAATCACCAGCCAAACTCTCTGCTTGTTCCTAAACACATTTGGGACACATACAGCTGACTCACAGCCAAAGAGGTCATCTCTTTCCACTGTTCCCTCCTGCCCCAGCTAGTCAACTGTATTTGATTCTGTATAGTCTTACTAAAAAGCCTACTGAAATCACACAGTAATAACTTATAGGAGAATACTGCATATTGTCAGTGTGAGTGTAGTCTCTACCCACAGGCGCTGTGTCTCTTTGGGCCCTGGTCATAAGTAGTGCACTACATAAGGATTAGGGCTCTGGTCAAAAGTAGTGCACTACATAAGGATTAGGGCTCTGGTCAAAAGTAGTGCACTACATAAGGATTAGGGCTCTGGTCAAAAGTAGTGCACTACATAAGGAATAAGGTGTCAATAGGCGCCATCATTCTAGTAAGACTAGTGTGAGTGTGACTCACTATCTGTGTACACACCCAGGGTAGGGGACTGAGGTGTCATGGTGTTATCTGCCATTAGGCCATGATTAGAAGGAGCGCTCCACTGACTCCAGATCAGCTGTGAGAGAAGATAAAAGCCCTGAGAGGACTGGTAATATGCCGAGTACCTCAGAAAAGAGAGAGAGAGAGAGAGAGAGAGAGAGAGAGAGAGAGAGAGAGAGAGAGAGAGAGAGAGAGAGAGAGAGAGAGAGAGAGAGAGAGAGAAGCCTCAGTTCTTTGGGGCATGGACTCTACAATTTGTCAAAAGCATTCCACAGGGATGCTGGCCCATGTTGACTTCAATGCTTCCCACAGTTGTGTCAAGTTGGCTGGATGTCCTATGGATTGTGAACCATACTTGATTCACACGGGAAACTGTTGAGCATGAAAAACCCAGCAGTGTTGCAGTTATAGACACAAACTGGTGCGCCTGGCACCTACTACTATACCCCATTCAAAGGCACTTAAATATTTTGTCTTTCCCGTTCACCCTCTAAATGGAACACATACACAATCCATGTCTCAATTGTATCAAGGCTTAAAACTCCTTCTTCAACCTGTCTCCTCCCCTTCATCTACACTGATTGATGTAGAATTGTGCAAGGAGGAGATTGCTGATTTTTTACGTGCTCCTAATTAACTGCTAGTTTGTTCGTTTTTTGGGGTTGTTTGTAACTTATTTTTTTACTTAAATTCTCTAGGGTAGGGGGGAGCATTTGGAATTTTGGATGAAAAGCATGCCCAAATTAAACTGCCTTCTACTCGGGCCCAGAAGATAGGATATGCATATAATTAGTAGATTTGGATAGAAAACACTAAAGTTTCCAAAACTGTTAAAATAATGTCTGTGAGTATAACAGAACTGATTTGGCAGGCAAAAACCTGAGAAAAATCCATTCAGGAAGTCCAAACACACCAAGACAGTCATTAAGAGGGCACGACAACACCTTTTCCCCCTCAGGAGACTGAAAAGATTTGGCCCCAGATCCTCAAAAAGTTCTACATCTCCATCATTGAGAGTATAGACTGGTTGCATCACTGCCTGGTATGGCAACTGCACAGCATCTGCACAGTACTGCACAGTAGGTAGCTACAGAGGGTAGTGTGTTCGGCCCAGTACCTAACTCGGGCCAAGCTTCCTGCCATCCAGGAATCTATATACTAGAGGAAAGCCCAAACATTTTTCAGAGACTCCAGTCACCCAGGTCATAGACTGTTTTCTCTGCTACTGCACGGCAAGCGGTACCGGAGTGACAAGTCTAGGACCAAAAGGCTCCTTAACAGCTTCTACCCCCAAGCCATAAGACTGCTGAACAACTCATCAAATGGCCACCAGACTATTTACATTAATACCCAACCCCATTTGTTTTGTACACTGTTACTACTCACTGTTTATTATCTGTGCATAGTCACTTCACCCCTACCTACATGTACAAATTACCTTGACTAACCTGTAGCCCGGCACATTGACTCAGTATCGGTACACCCTGTATATAGACTCGTTATTGCTATTATATTGTGTTACTTTTTATTATTTTTTACTTTAGTTTCTTTGGTAAATGTTTTCTTAACCTCTTGGATCTCTAGGGGCGCTATTTCATTTTTGGATAAAAAACGTTCCTGTTTTAAGCGCAATATTTTGTACGAAAAGATGCTCGACTATGCATATTATTGACCGTTTTGGAAAGAAAACACTCTGAAGTTTCAGAATCTGCAAAGATATTGTCTGTAAGTGCCCCAGAACTCATTCTACAGGCGAAACCAAGATGATACGTCAACCAGGAAATGAGCAGAATCTCTGAAGCTCTGTTTTCCATTGTCTCCTTATATGGCTGTGATTGCGCAAGGAATGAGCCTACACTTTCTGTCGTTTCCCCAAGGTGTTTGCAGCATTGTGACGTATTTGTAGGCATATCATTGGAAGATTGACCATAAGAGACTACATTTTCCAAGTGTCCGCCTGGTGTCCCTGCGTCGAAATTGGAGCGCAAAGCCAGGTCCAATTATTTTTCCATTTGAGAGCAAGGAGAAACCTGGCTTCCACGAAGGATATATCATCGAAGAGATATGTGGAAAAACACCTTGAGGATTGATTCTAAACCACGTTTGCCATGTTTCAGTCGATATTATGGAGTTAATTTGGAAAAAAGTTCGCGTTTTGAGGGCTGAATCTTTTTGGAAAAACTGAGCATCTGCTATCTAACTGAGAGTCTCCTCATTGAAAACATCAGAAGTTCTTCAAAGGTAAGTTATTTTATTTGAAGGCTTTACTTGTTTTTGTGATAGTTGCCTGCTAAATGCTAACGCTAATGCTAACGCTAAATGCTACGCTAGCTAGCTACTGTTACACAAATGATTGTTTTCCTATGGTTGAAAAACATATTTTGAAAATCTGAGATGACAGTGTTGTTAACAAAAGGCTAAGCTTGAGAGATAGCATATTTATTTCATTTCATTTGCGATTTTCATGAATAGTTAACGTTGCGTTATGGTAATGAGCTTAGGTCTATAAATAGAATCCCGGATCCGGGTTTGGTCGTCGCAACAGGTTAACTCTTTCTTGAACTGCACTGTTGGTTAAGGGCTTGGAAGTAAGCATTTCACGGTAAGGTCTGCATGTTGTATTCGACGCATGTGATAAATAAAGTTTCATTTGATTTGATTTAACATGTGACATCAATTAGGGATCATATCTTTCACCTGGATTCACCTGGTCAGTCTATGTCATGGAAAGATACAGTATACACGGGGTCAGATTCAAATACCCAACTGAATTTGTGCATCAACCTAATTCAATTTTCATGCCGTATGAAAAAGAAGCAATTCACGTAGCTGTGTGTTGAGCTCTTAATTGTAAAGGACTCTGTGTACACACATATAAAACAAGTTAAAATGAGTCACTAGGAGCGATTTATAAACAGTCAACTGTAGGTCTCCAGCTGAGAACTACTAAGGTTCTTCCCCCGGCTACAGTGACTACGGTGGCTGCCTCTCTCTCTCTCTCTCGTCTTGAGAGTTGGACCAAAGCGCTGCGTAGCTCCGATTAAGCCTGATGCTCTCAGACCCTCAACCGATAAGAGGATAGCCTTGGAATAATTCAGGGATACTCTAATCTGTATACAATACACAGTATACTGTACAGTACCCCCCCCCCCCCCCTCCCCATAAGGAGCATAGCCAGGGAAACCTTCAACTGATATTGGCGGTCAAGGTAAGATGCTCTCATGAGATAGCCTCAGAATATTTCATAGATAGGCATCTACGCATGTAGGATGTTAATTTGAGCCAGTTTGCTACAGCAGGAAAATAGTCCTGCATTAATAGTAAATGTGAATTATCATGTGGATTATAATGAATTTAAATTTCTGTAGGGGTTGATACATTTCACGTAGCGGAAAACCAAGTATTAAATGTCAAAGTTCTCCTGCAACAGGGTGATCAAATTAAGATCCTACGTCTGTATTTTTTCATCCAACCATGAGCAACATAAACAAGGAGACCTTAACCTGACTGTGGAGGGTGAGGGCGAGGGCAGACACTCTCATGAAATAGCCTCAGAATATATTATGGATATGCATACTTACACAGCACGCAGGACAGCACAGCCTCACACACCACATAACTAGGTAGACCATAACCTGACATTGGAGGTCGAGGGCACACCCTCATCGAAAGTACAATATGCGATACCTACGAGAATGTAACCCACAATCTTGGCATTACCGGCACCATACTCTTACCAACGGAGCCGCAACGGACCGGAACCTGACATTGGAGGGCAGGCAGACCCTCTCATGAAAAGTACTAAACTGACTTCTCAGACAAGCAGTTAGTGTATGATGAGTCAGCAAGTTGTTTGATTATACATGCTGCCAACTGGCCAACAAATCAAATATCAAGTCCTGTTCTCCAAAGATACAGATGCACTGAAGCAGCTTGGAATACAGTGAACAGCACCAGCCAAGCATGATGTGAAAGGAGGAAACATATACTGTCGTGTTAGAATAGAAAAATGCAGTTATGTATTTGAGGTTTGACTTCTTAATAGACAAAGTATTGAAAGATTATAATTTTCTATGGCAATCACATCAAGTAAAAACAAAAATGTTTACATCTCTGGGTGAAAAACAACTCAAAGTCAGCTAGGCAGCATCTGCAGATTTTAAAATATATA